>NW_017534931.1:13688-15089 GCF_001853355.1 Bactrocera latifrons
AGGCATGCGAAGCCTATTATAAGTCTACAACTACAAGGAACGAAGATGGTCGTTATGTTGTGCGACTACCTTTCAAACCTACCTTCCCAGATTCTATAGCTCTAGGTCACTCCAGAATATCAGCAGTCCAGCAATTTCTAAGCTTGGAAAAAAGTCTGATAAAGAAAAGTGAGCTCAAATCAACGTATGATAATGTGATGGAAGAATATCTAGACCTCAATCATATGGAAGAAGCTGTACCATATGAGAAAGTATCTAAAGGTAGCTATTTATATTTTTATCTGCCACATCACGGGGCAATACGACCTGATAAGGTCACAACAAAAGCACGAGTAGTTTTCAATGCCTCAAAGTGTACAAGCTCAGGTAAATCACTCAACGACGTACTATATACTGGCCCAACCCTACAACCTGATCTCATGCTGCTAATACTAAATTGACGCATGTTGAAATACGTTTTTAATGGGGATGTAGAGAAAATGTACAGACAAATTCTGGTACATAAAGATGACCAAGATTTCCAGCGTATAGTCTTCCGCAAATCAAGTGATAATCCAATCAGCGACTACAAACTTAAACCGTCACCTTTGGAATCAATTGCGCACCTTACTTAGCGATCAGGACACTGCATGAATTAGCAAAAACGTGTGAAACAAATTTGTCCTTAGCAACTTCTGTGTTACAAACACAAACATATGTTGATGATATTTTATCAGGTACCCACAATCTGTCATTAGCGTGCGAATCACTATCTCAAGTGATCAAAGCTCTAAATTCAGCGGGATTCCCTTAAAGAAAATTACATCAAATCCTCCCGAAATAATAAAAAACATAAAAAAGGAAGACCTATTAGATACAAATTTCCTTAAATTTGAAACGGCCAGTACAACAAAAACCCTAGGGATTCAATGGTGAAAAAACTCTCAAGCTTTTTTGAGAACAGTTACTTACTTGGGAATGCGCGAAAACTAAAATTGAATTCTTTATTTCAGGAATTTTATGACTTAGCCTAAACCTTAACCTAACGGGACGCTTAAGTATGTATTTACAGAAAAGGGGTAAGTAGAATTCATTTCGTTACATTATAGTAAACAATTATGGTGAGTATATAAAACAACATTATTAGGGTGAGTACTTTACATAAAATAAACTTAAACATTTTAATTCAATATTTAATATAGGCTGTTCACGGTAAGGTGGTTATCGGGTTATGTGGTTATTAGATTAAAAACAACCTCTATGATCCGTGAACATCTGATATTGTATGGTTATATGCTTATTTTTACACAAACAGCTGTTCATTGTTTACATTTTAAGTTCAATGAAATTTCTACTTATAAAATGCCTAAACAAAGTTTAAAAAGCAACATAATTGAATTTAAAATAAGTTCTGCTATTCAC
>NW_017534931.1:15624-23783 GCF_001853355.1 Bactrocera latifrons
TGTCCGCCATAACCAAACGCCAAATACTTTCCTCGATGGCAAAACTTTTCGACCCCGCAGGATGGCTTTCACCAATAATGATTCAAGCAAAAATCCTCATTCAAGAATTGTGGCAAGATGGCACTGAATGGGATGAACAGGTAAAACCTATACGTTTAAAAAAATGGGTACAATTTGCTAACAATTTGCATACTATATCAGAAATTCGAATCCCTCGATGGGTAAATTTCACCCCTAACATTAACACAGAATTACATGGTKTCTGTGATGCCTCTGAAAAGGCTTATTGCGCAACAATTTACGTACGCACACAGTACGATAACAAAATMTMTGCACACCTCTTGGTAGCCAAAGCCAAAGTTGCACCTTTGAAGACACTCAGCCTGCCACGGCTTGAACTGAATGGTGCTCTATTGTTAGCACAATTAATTTAAATAGTTCAAACCCATCTGAAAATAACCGATCATAAAACGTATCTTTGGTCAGACTCAGAAATAGTTTTAGCGTAGTTAGAAAAACCACCCTATTGCTGCAAGACCTATGCATCTAACCGAATATCCCAAATTTTAGACGTAGTTGGCTCAGCAAAATGGCAACATCTTGCAAGTACGGATAACCCAGCGGATCTTGGGACAAGAGGTTGCAAGCTAGTCGCTTAAATGCACAAATTCACCCAAAGACTTAAACAAAAAATGAAAGGGATACCAAATGATCCTTGCGTACAACTAACGCATACCGATTTGCAACATGCCAAAGTTAGTCTCATTACCTACACCCAAACTCGCTATTTCAGTCGAAAGAAAGTAAAGTAAAGTAAATGACGACTATTCGAAAAGGGAAGCTCTCTTCTCGTCTTAAATCGATTCTTGGACGCTAAGGGATTAATAAGGGCAAATGGAATGGCGAATTCCAGCCTCAGTTACAACGAACGGCATCCCATTATTGAGAAATCCCGTTTTACTCATTTATTCTTAATATATCTTCACCAGCTTACACTACATGGTGAGCATCGCTTGATGCAGCAAATGGTCCGACAAKAATTTTATATACCGCGACTAAAGCCACAACTTAAAAATACGAGTTTTATGTGTAAACAAGATACCTTGTACAAACATAAAATGCGTACGCAGATCATGGCAGCTTTACCACCTGAACGCTGAAATTATGCTCTACCCTTTACTATTACTGGGGTTGATTTTGCTGGACCTTTCCAGATAAAGGCCTCAATGTTAAGGTCTGCTTCATTTAGGAAAGGGTATGTGGCTGTCTTTGTATGTTTTACGACAAAGGCAGTACACCTCGAGCTTTGTTCAGATCTGACAACTGCGGCTTTTCTCGCAGCACTTGCACGCTTTGTCGGACGACGCGGATTTCCCTCCAAGATTATGAGTGATAATGGAAAAAATTTTATCGGAGCTCAAAGAGCCACCGAGAAAGAGTTCATAAACTTTATGAAAGAAGTATCCCCTGAAATAGTTAAAAAATATGCACCCCAAGGGATCGATTGGCAGTTTATACCTCCATGTTCTCCACACATGGGTGGACTTTGGGAATCAGCAGTAAAAAGCTTTAAGTCCCATTTTAAGAAAACGGCGGGTAATTATAAATTCAATTATGTGGAATTTATTACTCTACTCACTCGTATCGAAGCCGTATTAAATTCAAGACCTATATCATCCCTCTCGCAAGATCCCTCCGATTTCACAGCTCTTACACCTGGACACTTCCTAAGAGGAGCTCTCTTCTCGCCATACCTGAGACAAAAGGAGACTCACTCATTTTAATAAATCGATGGGAAAGAATCAAGATTCTCCATCATGAATTCAGCCACAGATGGAAGGAGGACAATCTTAAAGATCTCCATAAGAGATATCGATGGAAAAAACGATCCAGAAGGAACCCAGTACAGGCGAATGCGTCATCATACAGGACGACTGCCTTCCCCCAGCCGAATGGCGACTAGGTCGCATGGAAAAGGTACATCGGGGACGAGATGGTCATATAAGAGTAGTAGATGTACGAACACAAACTGGCCTACTAACTCGACCACTAGTGAAATTGTGTTTTCTTCCAAATACHRAAGAACCGATCACCGAAAACAAGCGAACGCAAACGCATACATAAAATCAACCAATGATTAATTAAAAATATACCGTTTTAAAATCCGGACGTACAAACCAAAACCTTATGAACGCGATTAATAATATATAACAAAATCCATATATGTGACCTGGTCTACGAAAAGGGAGCTAACGTGCGGAAAATAGTTTTCTGGGAAACAGCTGTTAAAAATTTAATCTTCCATCCGAACTAAAAAGTGAAAATTGATTTTTTGGATTTTTTGACACCTAAGCCTTCTTTCCGTAGACCAGGTACATTAATAAATAATATATAATACATATAATTAAAAGTATCAAATAAGGACATAATACATATATCTATATATATACACATATATATAATGTAGCATACTTCATTATACTAGAAAACCCATGTTTAATATACATATTCCTATTGCACTAGAAATGGACGTAGAAGAAATCCGCAGTAACGCCCAGTCGGTGAGGTCCGCAATAACTGCAAATGCAGCATCCGCTGCATCCATCGCCGCACCAAGGAGGCAACAAGGCACAAGCCCGCCCAGCCAATCATCCGGTCAACCAGTCAGGGAAGCGGGCGAGGAGCAGTTCGAGGAGTATGTACCACCCCGATGCAGCCTATGCCATCGACCCCATTTCTTGAAAAAGTGTATGATTTTCCAGACTATGACGCCCGCTCAGCGCCAACAGATCGCTAGAGCCCACGGCCACTGCATCACATGCATGTCAGACGGGTCGTGTCAGTACTGCCACCGACCGCATCATACTCTATTCCACCGTTTTCCCCGACGCGCTAATCCGTCAACGCACGCCAGTCACCGACATGGTCAACAGCGGCATAACCAGCATAGAGATCAGGTTCAACGCCGAAGAGCCCATCGCTCTAAACCGTCCCGAGGTGCACGTTCGCAGACACTACCACATCGTAACCATCGCAACCAGCGAAAGGCGACGGGTTTCAGCGCTGTAGTGAGCACCCTACAGAAACTGCAGCGGCTTCTAAGCAAATAATTCGCCTAGGGGGCCGGGATGTTTATGCGTCTTCATGGCATCCCGCCCCTCAACACAAACTTCATCACGACACACCACTTTCAGCAAACAACGCAACATTCATCACACAACACAACAGTCAGCACACAACCTACATTATCATACACGCAACCCCATGCAACAAACCAAAAACACTACACACACACCATACGTTATCGTTTTCACCACCTAATCGATCAAAAAGGATTGGTTAGGTCGGGGTGGCCCTTATTCGCTTTTTACGCCCGTGTCGATGATACACGTCTCGCCAATTTGTTCACCGTCGATCCGCCAATTCTAATATTAAAGTTCTGGTCCAGATTTGGAGTCCTCATCCGGTCGCGTGTGTGTCTGTGCAGGAGCATTAAAAGTGAAAGTGAACAGTATCAAAGAAAAAAATAATAAAAAAAGAATTATACCTTCAAATTTGTATTAAAAAATACTGAAGTTTCGCCCGCAACGGTAAATACATACAAATATAAATTGCTATATTTTTATATATCTTTCATTTAACCGAACCCATAAAGGGATACATAATCAAAGCGTAAGTATTCTCCCCACATAATCAGTGAAACTAAGTGCTGCGAACAATGCCATTTGGTGTAGATAAAGAGGTCGTAATGCCTGGATTTTCTCCTACTTTTACCATCCAAGGACAGGTGTATCACAGGATTGGTTCCTTACTCACCGCAAATAATGAACAAGTTTTTTGGAGGATGGAGTCATGTGTAGAAGTTCATGCAAGTGGGGAAAGTTCTCTGACCGCCATTCACTTGGGCGTGGCCAGAAACGATTCTTTTACATATGACTCAAGCTGCTACGACTTCCGGTTTTTGACCAAGTATCCTCTGGGTAGCCTAAGAACATCCGTTTGAAGGCGAGCTAAAGTGAGAAGGCGAAATATCCCTTACATAGGGTTATGCCCTGCGTGTGGGACCCGCCACGTAAGAAAACACCCCCAAAAAAATTTTTAAAAAGACCCCCCTTTTGATGACGACCATGGCAAACGAATTAAGGATTATGATTTGAGGGCATGCACCTGGAATGTCCGGTCCCTTAATTGGGAAGGAGCCGCTGCCCAGCTGGTTGATGCCCTCGTGAAAATAAAGGCTGACATCACCGCCGTCCAAGAAATGCGATGGACGGGACAGGGACAGAGACGAGTAGGTCCTTTTGGCATTTACTACAGTGGCGATATAAAGGAGCGCAAGTTTGGTGTGGGATTTGTGTCGGGAGAGAGACTCCATCGCCGAGTACTATCATTCACTCCGGTGAATGGGCGTCTAGCCACAATCCGCATCAAAGCGAGGTTTTTCAACACATCGCTGATTTGCGCCCACGCCCCGACGGAAGAGAAGGACGATTTGAACAAAGCTGCCTTTTATTAGTGCATGGAACGCTCTTATGAGAGCTGCTCCCGCCACGATGTCAAAATCGTGCTTGGCGACTTTAATGCCAGGGTGGGCAAAGAAGGTATCTTTGGTACTACGGTCGGTAAATTCAACCTCCACGAGGAAACGTCCCCAAATGGGTTGAGGCTGATCGACTTCGCCGGGGCCCGAAATATGGTTATATGTAGTACTAGATTCCAGCATAAGAAGATACATCAAGCTTCCTGGCTGTCTGCGGATCGAAAAACCACCAACCAGATCGATCAGACGGAAGACAAGTCTCCAGTGTTTTAGATGTGCGTGCGTTCCGAGGTCCTAACATCAACTTATTTATTTATTTATTTATTTAGTTAAGTCTATGAACATTTATTTATTTTTATTTTATTTTATAAAAGTTTACATAACAATGAAATTATTACATAAACTAAAGATAACGCAGCGCTAGCGTCGGAGGCTTTCGGCTGTCTATCAACATTAGATCTTCGAGTTAAACTCTCGCATAGCACGCTTGAGAAGAGCATATTCAGCAAAGTTAGTACTTTCCTTTATATAATAAAATGGGGAAATAGATCTGAGACAACGTTGGGGAGCATTGAAATTAATTTTCCCTAATAAATAGGGACAGTCAATGCCTCCATTAATAACATTAAAAACAAATGAAAGGCAGAGAACGGACCGACGATTTTCCAGTAGTTTAAGATGTAAAAGCAATAAACGGGAAGTATACGATGGTATTGGGTCAACAAACTTAAGGGAGCGGAGAGCAAATTTAAGAAAAATCTTTTGGACACGCTCGATCCTATTAATTGACGATATGCAATATGGTCTCCAGATGAACACTGCATAATCCAAAATGGACCGAACAAAGCATGTATACAGTAATTTTAACGTGTAAGGGTCGGAAAAATTTAAAGCATTGCGACGGACAAAGCCGAGTACAGAGAATGATTTAGAAGTGATATTGTTGATGTGACTACTGAAAGAAAATCTGTTGTCAAAGATTACCCCAAGATCTTTGATTTCAGTAACGCATTTTAGGACGCAATTAGAAATTTTGTAACTTGAGAATAACATGTTGCGTCCTCTAGCATAAGAGATCTGAGAGCATTTATCTAAATTCAGAAAAAGCTTCGATTTCAGGCACCAATCATAAAAGTATCAATATCACGTTGGAGTTTGGATACATCTTGTGGATTTTTGATTGTTGCAAAAATTTTTAAGTAATCTGCATATAACAGAAAGTTAGCGAAAGAGAAACAACAGGAAATGTCATTGATAAACAGCACAAAGAGAAGTGGACACAAGACGCTTCCTTGTGGTACTCCTGAAGACGCAATGAATGTATGAGATGACACTCCATCGACGCTGACAACGCATCGTCTATTGTGCAGATATGATTTAATCCACTGCAAGAAAACCAAGTGAAACCCTAAAGATGACAATTGTTTGATTAGAATTTTGTGTGAAACTTTATCAAAGGCTTTAGAGAAATCTGTGTRGACACAATCCACCTGAAATCCAGCGGAGAATGCAGACATACAATAATAATATAGGTTTTTATGCTAAAAATAATTTATTTTTAACAGAATACTCAAAAATTTTCGAAACAGTAGAAAGTTTGGAGATAGGTCTGTAATCGGAGACCACGTCTTTTCTACCACCTTTCAGAATAGGGGTAATGCATGTCAATTTCCAGTCAGCAATAAAATTCCCAGAGGAGAGAGACTTATTGAAGATGAGCATGAGAGGATATACCAAGGAGGTACAATTTTTTATAAGTACAGGTGGAAGCCCATCCAAATCCAATTTGGGAGAAGACTTCATATCAGATCAATGTCATCCTGTTAAAGATACAATGTGCCAAAATTTATGGATGGAAAGTTATTAGCCGAATGAGTGGAACTAATACCAGGATCGTCGTGAACATAATTCGATTGGAAAAATTCAGCAAACAGGTTGGAGATGTCGCCAGGTGTGCACGCGGAATTATCACCCCAGCTTAAAGCAGAGGGAATGGCCGAACACGCTCTTATAGAWTTTACAAAGTTCCAAAAGAGCTTAGGGTTCGACTTGATTGAAGACTCTGTACTATTAATAAACCATTTATAGAGAAACTTGTCCAATTCATTAAACAGTTTTGTGTAGTGCTGATATTAAACAAAGGAAACATGAGATTTAGCTGAAGAGAATTTTCTATAGTATTTGTTTCTAAGATTTTTTAAACGTTTGAGGTTCTTAGTGTACCAAGGCAACTTATATGGTTGTATATGTTTGAGCGGGATATTATAATGACAAAAATCCTGAATGGATTTCTTAAAAATCGCGAAACTATTAGCTGTAGAAAGTAGATCATCCCATTTAATCTCATCGAGGAGATTATTGAGTCGTTCAAAATCACAATATGTAAAATTAAAAACCAGGCCCATCAGTAGGTTTAACAGGAGCGAAAAGATAAGTATCGACCTCAAATGCTAGCGGAGAATGATGAATGGTGGCTGGAGTAATTGTAGAGAATCCATYGAGAAACCTAAATTTTAAATTATCACTAAGAAACACTAAGTCTAGAAACCGGTACAAACTATTTGAATAAGAGTTGATTTGAATCAGAATGAGACTAAGCAAGCTATCGATGAGAAATAACTCCTGAAAAGACGATAAATTGGAGGGAATAAGAGCAGGACTATAGGAACAACCAGACCAGACGATATCGATTAAATTAAAGTCGCCCAGAACACAGATAATATTCTCTTTCACCTCATTTAATACCAGCGAGGAAATATTATTTGCGTGCAACTTATACAACTCTAGAGGACTATTAGGAGGGATGTGTGAGACTGCAATGAACTGAACGTCATTGATACAAATACATAGTTGGTCCAGAATAGAATCATCATTATCAAGCATAATTAAACGAGGACGATATTTGCGATGCTAGGAGAACACCACCCCCTTTTAAACACCCAGTTTTTTCATGATATTTTTCCTTACGGAAGACAGTAGAGATTTGATTCAAAATATTCACTATCAAAGTAACTATAATTCAGCCAAGTCTCAGCAATAACGATAATATCGAAGTCCAAATGCGAAGAAAAGTTGCGAATAATATTTGATTTACACCTAATATCCGATAAATTTTGGTAGAACACTTTAAGACAAGAGCCAGTTGAGGAATGTGCAGAAAACTCACGTGTAAAATCGTCATTAAAAGGCGCATCATCTAATCTACAGCACTGTTTTCCCTTCCCTTTGGAAAAAACTTGAAGGGACGCAACTTAATGCCAGAAGGAAACACTGAAGAAGAGAAAACGGCATTAAAAAAGATGGGGACACGCCTAACTTAAAGYTTATACTCTTAAGATTATTAATATCAGTATCCTTCTTAATTAATTTATAACATAAAAGATGCTCTTCCCCAACATTAGCATGTTTAACAACAAAAGATATAATATATTCTTCAGTGACTGAGTTCTTGAAGGCAGACAAGTGGAACCATTTCTTAGGTATGACGACATCGAGATCACAATTGGCATTAACACCAACCACAGTTGAAGCAGCTGGAGATTTTTTGTTCCTAGTGTTCACATTTAACTTTAAATTTCCATTAGCAGCAATTGAAGTAGAAGAGTTCAGATTAACCGAG
>NW_017534932.1:0-1105 GCF_001853355.1 Bactrocera latifrons
TGGAGGGTCCCTTTGATGGTGAATCGCAGAGAATTTTGTATGTTATAGCTGGAGGGTCCCCCCGTAGGTGGTGAATCGCTGCTTTGTATTATTATTTATTATTGGCTGTACGAGCCCGTTTATTATTTGTAAGAAAACTTTAAATTATATACTTTGTTTTCCAAAAAAAAAATTTGTTTATATATTTCTAAATTATTAATTTTCGAAAATGTTCTTTTCCTTTTTTTTTATATATTCTTAGTTATTAAATTTAAATAACTTAACTTATTCATTACATAGATATCAGCTTCGCTTCCATGGCCGGTGACCGTGCAGTTATCCTTTTTCCGATACCAGAAAGTCAGTTCCGCTGCTTGCTTTCCGTACTGCTTATGGTACTTTTGTGAGTTGCTTTCCGTACTGCTTATGGTACTTTTGTGAGTTGCTTTCCGTACTGCTTATGGTGCTTTGTGAGTTGCTTGTTTAACACATTGCTCAAGCGCGAGTTATCGGGCTTTTATTAGAGCTCCGAAAAAAAAAAGTTATTTTATTTAATTGGGTCCGTATGACCTTCTTTATTAAACTGTTAATTGCAACTGATTTTACATTTTATACATAAGCTAAAAAGTAACCTTAATCTACCTGTCCCGTAACTTGCAGTTCTGTGGAATTGCATCTTTGCGGTTCGAGGCGGGTGTTCGCTTCCTGTTATTGACGAACATATTAGTGTCAGCTATAACTTTATTTCTGATTGCGAAATATTAGCTCAGCTATAATTATGAATATGTTTCGTGTTAACTTATATGTATATGTATGTATAAAATATTAAGGCAACTTATGGGTCAATTTAAGAAAATAATAAAATTTAAAATCAAAGAAAGTAATAAAGTTTAAAATCAAAGAAAGTGGGAAGTGAACAAAAGGAAGAAAACAAAAAGTTAAGTAGGGGTGGTGGCGTTTGATGCAGATATGGTTTTAAAAATGCGCTTTTTCTGCATTCGGATGGCCTTGCGTAGGTTGTCCTCTGCATTTTCGACCTTCGGGAGTTGAGAAACTGAATCTATTTTACGGAAGAAACATGTATGTATGTACATAAGTATACGGTGCTTCATTATTGAAACTTGCG
>NW_017534932.1:1253-3070 GCF_001853355.1 Bactrocera latifrons
TTATGTTTCAAAATATACACATGTAGATATACAGCTAACTTTGCCGTTGTGCATCTAACTATATAAGTTGCAAAAAATATCATATTGAATTTTTTTCCTATTATATTGTGGATAGCTGTATATATGACCACACTTACGTAAATCTCCCGATTCTCCGGCAATATTTTTTCCTCTATCGCTTTTAGACTTTCTTCACTTCAAAGTGGGAAAAGCTCTGCGTTTGGCGCTCCCAATGACTCCTGGCGAATTAGCTTTTGCGTGACGATTTTCTGTTCTGCCAGAGCAGTCATTACAGCTTTATTATAGGCAAGTTGAGTTTCTGAAATTAATAATGATTTGTTATATATTCTTGTGGAATATAAAGCGCTTCTTACGTCCAACTTTTTACAACCAAATGATTTTAACTTCCCGATATCCTCTAAAATGAGATATACATACGTATGCTTAATGTTATTTCTTACATACTTCTGATATGTACAATGTACATTGTACATATATGTAGTTATAACGCTGCAGTTACAGTTAGAGATGGAACCTCTGGGATCACCGTCTATAATAAAAAATACAGGCTGTTTGTTAATAACATAATTATTGRCAGTAGTGGTATGTACTTACTTTGTGGTTGAATATTTTCAGCCCATCTCTCATTCATTTTTAATTTTTTAAAAGACGTTTGGTATTTTCTGAACGCGTTTAAATACATATTTTTGTGCATACCTTTTTAAAGTGTTAATGTTATATTTATTTGTATTATTAAAAATTTATTATTACAAACATCCATACAAAATTGGAAGCATGAGTAAGCGGTCTTTATGAGGTAAACCTAACAATTTGCATTCTATTTCGTCTACAGAAAACGACATTTCTTCTTCTATTGGAGTTAAGTCTACTAAACATATTCCTATAGTTGTTGAATCTAGAGGTTCAGGGAAAAAAGTTTCTAAATTTATAAACTTCTTTCCTACGACTAAACCGCCATTCTCTTTTTTAAAACCCGTTATTTCTATAGGAGTATACGGCTTTATTACACAATAATTTTCAAGGTGTTTCGAACTAAAAATACAGTTATTGTGATAGTACTGAAACGTTCTATTTTTAAGTAATTTTAAACCAACACATACAGGTTTTGWCACCAAATTCTCGAGTGAAATTCTATTAAAAAGTTGTTGTAGCACATGCGTTGGTTCTTTACATATTTTTTTAGGGTTTGCAAATAGTTTTCGAAAGCATATGCAGATCAGCCAGATAAAAAGCCTATTGCTTTAATATTTTCTGGTAAGTGAAGCAGGTGATGAATATTGTATGTCAAGCTCGCTTCTCCGAATACGATGGGGAAGTTTTGAACAATTAAATACAATAAATGTTTAGCTATATTAATATTCGCAAGGTAGGTTTTAGGGCAATGTAATATCCCACAAGTAGAGTGGATAAGCAAAAATTGATAATATAGATCATCTGGCACATAATCCTTTAAAACTGAAATTCCTGTGTAGAGAAGAAATTGGCGAAATTTACTTGGTTTCCAATTAAATATTTCTTCGAAACCGCTAGGTTTTCTAGCAAATTCTTTGGGAATAAACGGCTTCAAGTCCTTTAAGCTCTTTGAAATAATGTCTTTATTGCCTTTAGTCACCCTCATATTAGTTTTATCATTTAAAATTCTCTGTAAAAATTTGCGCATTACCCCTAAGTCAAGAAGGTGCATGCTATCTATGTTATATGAATCATTTTTACGCCAATTGATTCCAATGGCTTTTCTTTATTCCTATATTTTGGTAAATGATGATTTCCATATACTCTGTTAGTAAAATCGTCAT
>NW_017534932.1:4535-8901 GCF_001853355.1 Bactrocera latifrons
TTTAATTAAAGTGTATTCAATTGCACCTGCATTCATAAATATGCACAAAAAGAATTCATATGAATACACATGTCTGCATGTAAACCGTATAGAAATATAGGTAAAAGAGCGAACATACGTCTGCTAGCGCAATATATAGTTTTGAGCATAATTTTTGTTTCACGCTCAGCTCTGTTCAAACGAAAATGTTAAAATTTCTCCTGCCGAGCTGGCAGTGCTGAAACTCTTCCATCTCGACCGAGTTAGCGAAAAATATTTTTGCGATCTCCGCGCCGTGAACCTTCTCTATTATAAACGTTCTCTGTACAACATTTATTTGTGAAATGAATCCCAAGACTGACTTATAATATTCTTATAAAGCTTATACGAGACCTTAATATCGTACATATGAATTATATATCGTAATGATATTAACGGAAGGATAGTTGCCAGACTGTTATGTTAGGCTACGTAACTTCCCCCCCGTTAAAATAAAGTTTACATGAATTGTGATATAATATCATAAGTAATCAGTAATAGAATTAATGCAATCAAAAATTTTTATAATTAAATAAATCGAATATTTTCATATATCCATAACATGTTTAATTTTTTTTTGTGCATTTTTTTTGTTTTTACATATATATGTATCTATTAAGCTATTATTATTTTTTGGTTTGTGTTTGTAATCCATTTATTAATTTTTTTTTGTCTTTTTAGGTAAGTTCTTCTATGTTAAATTTATCATGAAATTTATATTTTCTTTTAATATTTGTAGCATGTATATTAATCAATTCATTAAATATAAACTTCGGTTGTTCTTTATGACGAACATTTTTTTAATAATTTTTATGTAATTCCTGTTTTCTTGATAATTTTCTCTAAGCAGATTTCTTTTATTCAAATATCTATTCTTTTCATTAATTATTTTTGTGTACATATTTGTTTTATTACAATTTCCTGATTCTACATTAATTGGTTTTCTGTTGTAATGAATGATATGAATTATTTTAGTACTCAATGGATTTGCTTACTTTTTCTTTAATGCCTAACAARTTATTTTCTCTGTTTAACATCCTAATTTTTTTCAATTAGTGTATTATGTAACCTCTCAATATCGGCGTTTCCAGTGTGATTATTTGGTTTTGTTAGATGTAATTCTGTTCTGAGGTAATGCCTAATGTTTACGCTTTTAAATTCGTTGTCTGTTATCAATGTTTAAAAATGTCTTTTCTGTGGTTGGTATTGTCTTAGTTTCTCAATTATTGTTTCCTGATATCTGTCCTCAAGATAGTAGGTAGTACCAAATTTTGAAAAGCGATCTATGAATGTTAAAAAATTTGATTTTGAATTCGAGAAAATGTCCACATGTATGAGCTGATTCTTTTCTTTTGTGGTCTCGGTCATTGCGAACTTAGGTTTCACTGGTTTGCGATCGTATTTTATTCTATTGCATGTATCGCAATTATTAATATACTTCTGTATCAAAGTTTTTAAATTTGGATAATATATAAATTTTTTAAATCCTTCGTAGTTTTCATTAATACCAGTGTGACCTGTTTCATTTTTATGATACATGTGAATTTGTTTAAAGGTTTCATTTTCTGAAGCCATATCTTTTGCTTTGGCTTATTTTTGTATATATCTAAAATTTTTGGTTGTAAAATATTGTATTTTTCATTGTCGAGATCTGTATAAATTCCAATTCTTGAACCTGAAATGTTTCGTTCTAAAATTTGTTCTAAATTATTACTTAGATATTCTAAACTGATGTAAAACTTTTATAATTTATATTTATAATTTCGAATTCTTTACTTTAAGGGCTTGTAAATATAATTTGAATAGGAAATCTATTTACTACTGTTTCTAAACTTCTATCGTAATTGTAATTGTATACTCACTTGCGTTATTATTTAAAGAGTTTGAACTGTGGTCATTACCTACGTTTATTTCATGAGTATCAGAATATATTCTGCTTAAAAAATCTGATACATGGTTATCTCCAACCTTAATATAATCGATATTCAGATTCTAGTCGCTTAGTTTTACTAACCATCGGTAAAGCATTGGATTAGCATATTTTCCTTGCATTTTTGTATACAACCATTTTAACGGCCCAAACAATAGYCAAAAGCTCATTTTCTGTGACCGAATAATTACGCTCATGGTCGTTCAAAGTTCGGCTGGCAAAGAAAACAGGATGCTTGCTGCAACACTGCTCCGATTGCGAAAGAGCTGGCATCGGTTGTCAACTCAAAACGTTTGCTAAAATCCGGATACTAGAATTTCTGTGATTATTCGTTTTAGTTTTTCAAACGAATTGATAAAATTTGGATCATTTATATTTATTTTGGCGTCTTTCTTTAGAAACTTTACCATCGGATACGCCACATTTGCGAAAACCTTAATAAATTTGCGATAATAGCCACACATACTGAGAAATGATTTTATTTGTTTAACGGATTTTGGAATCTTTAGTTCTAAAATAGTTTTTAATTTATTTGCATTAGGTTTAACGCCTTCAGCTGTCAAAATGTGACCTAGGTATAAGGTTTTTTTTTTAGAAAAATTTACATTTATTGATTTGGATTTTTAGTTTCGTTTCTCTTGACTTAATAAGTCTTTGAAATGTTGAAGGAGCATTTTTTAAGAAAAAAGGCATCCGAACGTATTCATAATATCCGTAGGGGGTAGAAAAAACAGTTTTCAACTGGTCTTCTTCTTTGCCAAGGATTTGCTGGAATGTGATCGTCCAAGTTTGTCTAGTATATTGTCGATGATCGGTATTGGAAATTTATCGTCTGTTGTAATTTCGTTTAATTTGCGATAATCTACCACTATTCTCCATTTCTTCTCGCCCGTAATGTCTGTCTTCTTAGGTACGATCCATAAGGGGCTATTATATGGAGAGTTACTTTCTTTTATAATGCCTTGCTTCAGGATATCTGTAATTTGTGCGGTTACTTCTTTTTCGTGTATTTGAGGATATCTGTAAGTTTTTGTATAAATTGGTTTGTCGGTAGTTGTTTTTATTTCGTGTTTTGTGACGTTAGTGTAACTTAACTCCTGGGGTTCTGTGTAAATTAAATCGCGATAATTATTGAGTATTTTGTTTAAAGCGCTCTTTTGTTCTGTATTCAAGTTCTTATATAAATATTGTAACACTTTTTCATTTATACTGATTGTACTTAAATGTTGAAACTCGTTTATTTTTCTATACGGATAATCTTTCGCAAATTTAATTTCGATGTTATTTATAGTAGTACTTTCTTTGTCCATATTAATAATTGCCTTTAGTGGTTTTAAAATATTTTGTCTGAGAATTGCATCAAACGTTTTTCCCCTCAAAGCTTCTTAACTTCCATGACATTGTTGCATCTTTTTTAAATTCTTTTGGTAAGTTGGTAATAATCTCAAAATAATTTTAGTTTCACTATTTAAAGATTTAAATTTTAATGTAACTTGAAGTGGAATTCTTTTGTAGTAAGGTAGCATAGTACTTTTTCATTTAAAAGTGAAGTAGTTGAGCCAGTGTCTACTAAACAGAAAACGGTATTATTTTCTATGTGGTATTATTATCTATTATGGGTAATGTTCGCTTGAGGCCATAACATGAAAATTTGAAACTTGGTTTCTATCGTAATCGGTATTCATTAGCTCACTTCTTCTAAACTTTGGACTATTATATTGATTGGAGTTTCGCAACCGAAATTTATTATTAACTTGACTTAAATAATTCTTTGTTTCTTGCCTTGGCCAAAAATTTTGGATCTGTATACAGCAGTGGTCGGCACAAGTTAAACTGTGACTGTGTTGGTGAGCACAAGGGAACTGCTCCGCGTGAGCATCCCAGTCGGAAATTGCGTGAATTGAAAAAAAAGTTATCACTTATTTCGTTTCAATGAGAACATAATAAATATAGTTTAAAAAAACTAAAAAACACGCTTTTAAAGCATATCAAACTAAAAAGTGAAAAWTAATTYTTTGTATAAACTAACAATAATAATGAAGGAAAAATTCTTGGATTATTGTGAAAATAGCGTGGAATGTATGAAAAATATGTCACAAAGCACTCCACGTTTTTCTCACAATAATCCAAGAATTTTTCCTTCATTATTATTGTTAGTTTATACAAAGAATTATTTTTCACTTTTTAGTTTGATATGCTTTAAAAATGTGTTTTTTAGTTTTTTTAAACTATATTTCTTTTTAATTTTTTAGTTTGATGTGTGAAACCCTAAATTTGTTAAAATATGAACTATGTATGACATGATGTATTGGTTAAGTAAATCGATAATTAGACAGCATTTAATATCTACTCGTAACCTTTCATTGACTAATTGTTATATTATATTATTTGCGACCAAGTTCTATTGACGACTTTAAT
>NW_017534932.1:14916-25528 GCF_001853355.1 Bactrocera latifrons
GAGACTTTCCTCACTGGCGTGAACTTCTACACATGACCCCATCCTCCTCAAACAAAAAAATACGTCATATCACATGGTTTTGGTTTATTCCGCGCACCCTTACACAAAATAATATAGTCGGCTGGTACATAAATGTCTTTATTTTTTAATGCACGTTCAACTACAGAATGTACGCTATCAGCTTCCATTTGCGTATGACCTATTTCAAGTATTTTTTGCTCAATCGTAATTTTATTATTTATCGCTGTATTAAGGAAAGCTTTTGACATAGTACAATTACGGCTTTGGTATGTACACCCCTCACTGTAAAAAATAATGTTAACCGGGTTATTTTTGTTTTCCAAATTATGCAGAATATTTTTTTCAATGAAATAAGTCCAAATACTAGCGAATTCCTCAGCAGTTAATCCGCCTTCGACCTCGTGCCATAAAAAGCAGTACGTTTTTTGATTTTTCAAATTATAAAATACTAAGTTATGAACTTGCAACTTAGAGCGGTAATAATGTACTGACATTTGATTTCGGTGACATTAAAACAGCTTGAAGATCAACTGTAAATACGAATTGCGCGGCATTATTATCTTTGGTTTTTTCTGCTCTGGCTTCTTTCTTCTTTTCTTGATGGAGCAAGTAATCTCCTCTGAAATATTTCCCGACATGATAACGCGCGCAAATATCGCACTGATCTTTTCTTGGCGCACACAAAGATAATTTTTTGTTTTCAAAAATGTCATAGAAAGAGGTTGCTTTTCGTGTTCAGTACACCAATTATTTTTATAGAAATCATAAAGCTTTGTCTTAGACTGCCATTCTGATAATAGATATTTTTTTGTGCTTGTAGCTCGACAATAATGAGATTCTGTGGCTGGAAGACTGTCGAAAAGCATACTTAGTTCTTGCTGCTGTACACTTTGGGTAGCCATTCCTCGGTTGTGTTTGTTTGACTTCTCTTGGATGCGTTTTCTATGCGACGATTGCGAGGTCTTTTAGTTTGAATACACTCTATCAAAGTATTAACGTAATTTTTTTTGTTTCCAACAAAATTTCCAAAATTCTTTAAATATTTGTTCTCTACATGATTCTGACAGTTGTGCGCTTTTCATGATTGCAGTCTCAACTTTGTCCAAACAATTACAGCTTTGCTTGAGAGTTCTAGCGTCTCTCACGTTATTGTATTGCCAAATGTCACCTGTTTTTTTTTTCGAGGTATTTTTTACCACTTTGGCGAAGGACTTTATTTTTTTCAGAAAAGGAGGAACTGGATTTTGTTTTTAATCTTCGTTTACGTGTTTTACTCTGCTCTGGTAACTCAAATGAATTGTCTGAACTGCTGTTAAAACCATAAGGCACTAGTCCTACAACACCATCATCTGCTTCAATTCCAAAATCAGGGCACTCTACTGCTTTTGGTTTATTTTTATCAGCACACATTTTCTGATATAATAACAATAATTAAACTTTAAATATTAAGAAAATATAAGTAACCGTATTCGCCTTCCACTTATGAGTAATTTTGTAAAACAAATAAACAAACTTTACTGAATTTTGCGCCAAATTCCTATGAAACAGCTGATGCTGTGTACGTTCAGTGGACTTAGCGCGCGCTTTTTTGACAACTATGGACTTAAGAATTTTGCTTACCAACACTATAAAACTTAAAAACAAAATAAAAACCCCTTTTTTGTTTTTTAACCAACGTATTTTCGAATTATCTTTCGAACTGCATCAAAATCTCATTTTTGGAAAAAATGGACTTAGGCACTTTGCACCCTTAGCCAGCGATATCTTCTTGATATAGCTTCATTAGTTTACACATTTTGCGTTTTGTTCCTTATTTTATTTCAATATGATATTAGTTTTTTGAATTGCAGTATAAAAAATGTGATTTGCCGAATTATGTAATTTAGAAGCTGCTTTCATTTATTTTATTTTAATTTCTGGAATTTCGGAGTACGGTACTGAACTAGGGATGTTAAATACAGTTTTTCACTTAAAAAAAAAGTTATAATTTGTAGATTTCAACCTTATATAGTTTTGTAGATCTTGTAGGTTATGTAGTTAAGTTAATAGTTAACAAAGTTTTGATCTAATGAAATTTAACTTTCCTTTTTATTATTATTATTTTTTTGGTTTAATTATTTTCGATTTTTATTTAACTTCACAAAATGTTATTAGTTTTAGTAGTTCCACCAATTAACTTTATTAACTTTTGGGTATAGGCTGATTCCGTTTTGTTTTTTTGGAGACCGACTGCGCCAGTTATGTTAGTATAATRTATATACAACATTTATTTGTGAAATGAACCTTAAGACCAGGAATAAAGGGATGTTAAACTTATTCCAGTGTGARAGCGCCTCAAAATTAGCGTTTTTTATGACATTTTCCATTATGGCCAGATCAGAAAAAAAGCTATTTTTTGGGCATTTTAAATAAAACAACCAACATTTAGTACGAATAAAAATTATTATATAGTGGTTATTTATTATATGGAGAAACTATTTAAATTTTTTTAAAGTATATTAGAACAACCGACTTTTGACCTTTCAATACCCAATAAAAGGATTTAAGGTTGATGGCTCTCAATCATTAAATGTTTTTAATCATTTTCCATTGAAAATAATACTATGATGTTTCAAATTACAAAACCTTTCATCAAATACCTTTAAATTTCAGAAATTTATTTAATTTTCATTGTTTTACATTTTTTACAAGTGGTATTGAATGATGCAACAAATCCCTCCGCTTACGTATTTTTTCGCTAAGATTTCAATCTGGCCATCGCTCGTTTCCAATTGTTAAACGTCAAAACTTCCTGAATTCGATCAACTGTCAAAGTTTAGGTGGTTTTGACGTTTAGCAATTGTTCTCTCACTTCCTGTGAGGGAGGAGTTAAACATCTTATTATCTCTGCTTAAGACTGACTTATAATATTCTTACAAAGCTATACGAGACCTTAATATCGTACATATGGAAGGATAGTTGCCAGACTGTTATGTTAGGCTACGTAACTTGCGTGCGAAATTATGGAACTCCGGATTTATTTATTACGTTTACATGCAATTCGAAGTGGATGGAAATTGAACGTGAGTTGGAACCGGGCTAGAAACTAAGGCTAGAGTTTTTGGTGACACACGTTGTTATATGTACTCTCTGGAATGGCAGAAGCGTGGACTATCGCATGCTCATATCCTAATTTGGTTGCGGAACAAATTACATTCAAATGAAGTGGATGACATCATATCAGCTAAAATTCCTGATCCAGTCACATATCCTCTTCTACACGGAATTGTAACGACACAGATGGTGCATGGACCGTGCGGTGCATTAAAACCATTATCGCCTTGCATGGGTGATGAAAATTACAGAAAACGATATCCGCGACCGTTAGTTGCTGATATCTTCTATTGAACGCTGATGGTCGAACTATCGAAGCTGAAGTTCAAAATCAAGAGATTGAGATCGGAAATGAATTTATTGTACTATATTGCCCGCTGCTGTCACGAATTTTCKAAACACATGCAAACGTTGAGAGTTGCTATTCGGCCAAATCAATTAAATATTTGTGCAAGTACGCCACAAAAGGCAGCGACATGACTGTGTTTGGCATTGCGTCGGAAAATGCGAATGACGAAATCAGCAATTTCCAAATGGGCAGATACGTCAGTACTAATGAAGCACTGTGCCGGATATTGAAATGCCCAAGTCTTATAGCACAAACAGCCAGAAACGTAGACCCGTGGCCCGTGTCAACTGATACGATCTATCTTATGCAAGTGAAAAGCGAAAGAATTAACTGTCTTTGTCGTAAGATGACGTAGGAATCCACGGCATTTGGATTTTTACCGTAGAAACGTGTCAGCTGAATGCTCTCTCACAACGCAGGGTTGCCAATCTCGATGTACTGTAGAAATTATAAAAGTTGTTTTTAATACGTTTGAAATTTTCTCAAATTAACTCAAAATTGGAGGCGAATGCTATTATTTATAAATATATAAACTATTTTTAATAGTTTGGTTTAAGTTTTGATATTTTATATTATGAAAAATTGTAATTGAAAACTTAGATGTGTACCAAACTATATATGCGTATTGAGCAATGGCAACATTGTTCAAATGTAAACAAGCGCCATTAAAACAAACATCAAATCAAAAATATTTTGTGTGCAAATAAATAAACAATGGATGACGAAAAATTAATAGCTTTAGTTGAGACTAAAAATAGACTACACCCTGCGAAATAAGTGTAAAGGCGGATGTTTTTCTTATCATTATTCTCTTGATTTGCAACTCACAAAATAACGCAAATGCGTAATTGAATTCTGTGGCAATTTTAGGCAATATCGATAAGTTTTGCTCATCCTTGTGTGTGTATGAAAAAAACACGATTAAAACCGTTTGGAAGTGCGAAATAAGTATAAAGGCATTGTGAAAATTAATACTTTATAAAAATTATACTGACAGTACAAGAAAATACAAGTAGATATCTCTTATTTGAGTCTTTTTTTAATAAATAACAAAAATATTTTATATTTAATATGTAAACATTTCAGAATGCCACGCGGCAAACCATTAACCCTTGAGGAAAGGGGAAAAATTGAAGCGTATCATGAAGAGGGACGGTCGAATCGCGATATAGCGAGGCGGTTAAACAGATCTGGCTGTGTCATCGACAACTTCATAAAAATGRGCTATCTATATGGAAAAAAAGCGATCAGGACGGACATCAAGGATCGACAACAGGACGATAAGGGAGATTTCCAGGCTTTTAGTGAAGGAAAACTTAAGCGCAAAAGAGATAGTTGGAGAAATGGACTTAGGAGTAGATGTGCCACGCGTACAACAAATTTTATAAAAAGATTTAACTCTCTTCTACGAAAAAAAAATGTTCCAAACCAGCACTGCTACCTCGGCATAAATTATCTAGATTACGGTTTGCTGAAAACTATATTTGTTGGGATGAAGAATGGAAAACTGTAATATCTTCGGATGAGAAGAAATTTAATTTGGATTTACCGGATGATGCAGACAAGTATTGGCGCAAGAAAGGCACTCCCAATCAATAACGTCAACGCTGAAACTTTGGAGGTGGTTCCCAAATGGTTTGGGCGGGAATAAGTTAATGAGGAACCACACCTTTCATGGACTCCGATTATTATATCCAGCTTCTAGATTATGTCTTAATATCGTTGGGAGAAGATATGTCTGTTCCAGAATATATTTTTCAGCAGGACAACGCAGCAATCTATCGTTCAAGGAAGACAAAAGAATTCCTATTATCCCGCGGAAATCCAACTCTCGATTGGACTACGATTGGTCCTGACCTAAGCCCAATTGAGAATCTCAGGTCACTGCTAGCGAGTAAGGTTTTCAGTCATGGACGCCAATTTAAGAATATTAAAGAGCTCAAAGTAAAAATTCAACAAGAATGGAGGAACATTGAGCCATCGTATATTCATTCTCTCATTAACTCAATGCCAAAGCGTTTGGAAGAAGTTCTAAACAATAACGGAGGACATACATCTTATTAAATTAATAATATTTTAGAAACTAAAGTACTCTTGTGCCTTTATAATTATTTCGTACTAGATTTGAATTTTATTTTTAATTTTCCTCCTTGGAGCTCAAAGGATTAAAAATTTAAATTTTGTTCATTTGCTTTTAAATCGTTCTGAAATACATAAATAAAATCACAAAATATTAGAAAGTTCCTTTTGTAAGAAATATTTTTGTAGTGCCTTTATACTTATTTCGCAGGGTGTATTTAACAAGAGCAGTCCATAGAAATGAACGCAAGTGGTAAGTTGCTTTGTCATTTAAAACTGTTCATGTTGTTAATAATAAATAATTATATTTATAAAAGAGAAATGTGTCGCCGCAGATGGCTAACACTTCGGGACCGGAACGGGAGGGAAATGCGAAAGGCTATCACCCCCCAGGCAGCGGGATGGAGTTCCAAAGGCAGTGGCATTTGTTGGAGGCTATGTAGTTTCTGAAGTCACATATTGTAGCGCGGCCGTAATTTTTAGTATACTAATTGAACATATAAATTTGTATTAGTAATAAAAACTTAAATGTACAGGCTTAGATGCTCACAAAATATTTGTGAAACAGATGTCGATGATCAGCGTGAGTTGTAATCACCAGCTGAAGAAGCTCAATTGAAGCCACATGGACATGCGCACGAGGTGGAAGTGCTATCACCGTTATGGCCCTTATCGCCATTAAGCCCGACTACAATATCGCTGCCGTCGTCATCGCCTGCTTTCCCAGTGGCGCAAAGCGTAGTGGAGAAACCATCCCCGACTAATTCCACATCAACCTCGCTGCCCTCACGATCCTGCTCTACGCAGGCGGCTATCAAACAGGGAAGAAAACGAAGGTCATCTACTAACGAGGCTAACAAAAAATGATGGAAGCCATCGAGATATTCAAAAGTAGATGGTCATCAACGCAGCCAACCCAGGAAATCCAACATCAATAATTCGCAAACCCGGACGAAGAAAAACAAGCTAGGGCTATTGGGAAAATGTTGCAAGCTGCATTTGAGGTGCAGAGAGAAGCATAATATTAAATAAAATGTAAAACTAATTTAATATATAATATATATATAATGTTATATAATAGAGAGCTATGAAGTAGTTCTTTTAAAGTTATTTTTTACTTTTATTTATACGTTGTTAAATAATTAATTTATTATTTAAATAGTTCTAAACATATCCATTTGTTTTTCATTTAAAAAAAAAACGAAATAAATGATCTCATGAATTAAAAAAAATTGCTAATTATTTCTTATAAGGCCCTCCAGGAGCATATGGTCCTCCTATAATAGCGTCTAAATTGTTCTGGAATGGTACAGATCCTTCAGTCTTTCTCGTAAGTTAAACGCATTTGAACGACCTCTACGCTCCGAAGTTCGCATTGGTAGTAAAGAGTTGTTTTCATTTTCGTGGCGCCACTCACCGGTATGAACAATGTTATGTCGTTCCACTCGATCTACATAGTTCTCTGGACAATAGCAGGGATTGTGATCATTCACCATTATAAACACAACACAATTTTTTCACAAAATTCTCCACCGAGAATCTCAGTACACCAAAGAAATTTTCTATGACTCTACGAGCGCGTAACAATCGACAGTTGAAAATACGTTTCGTGTGTGTTAGATGAGCTCCGGGAAACGGGCGCAATTAATTGTTTCGTAATGGGAATGCAGCATCTCCATCGAAAAAGTCAGGAAAATTTCCGGTGACAAGTCAGACAGTGGCACAGGTGGTGGCAAAGACTGATTGTTTTATATTAATGCATGACCAAATGGAGTAAGTCGCCAGATTCCTGCATCAATAATAACAGAAATGCATTGTACCGGAATGTTAAACAATTTAATATGCAGTACCGCCGTCACTTTGACTTCCATAGCTGCCAATACTAACTGCTGTGAACATATATTTCGCATCACATACAGCCATCAAAACGATGCTAAATAATTTTTTATAATCATAGAACATCGAATTGGAATTGGCCGGGCACTTAATAGCAACATGCTTACCATCAATTGCAGCGACACAATTCGGAATGTCCCACATATTATAAAAATCCTTTGCAATGTCCAATGTTGGCTCGCTTACATAAATTGGGACAACTAGCTGCCAGATTACTTCACATGTCTCCAATATGATTTCGCGTACTGTTGACTTTCCTAACTTATAGCTCCATGCAATGCTCTGCACCGACATGCTTTGTGACAAATAGCTAACAATTGTAAGAAAAGTACATATATACATGCATACGCATATTAATTTCAAAACGCAACAAATCAACTTACAATAATACCACCGAGATCCTTTCCTCGGGTCCAATCCGCTTCCTTGGCATTTTCAAGCATTTCCATACCAAAATCAGCAGCAAATTATAGACGTCCGGTGGCATCCTTGTATGTAAAAAAAAGTTCTTCTGCTCGCTGTTTTTCATTCATAACTGGTAACCTGGGAAAGCCCCAGTTTTTATTGATTGGGCGAATTTGGTACCTTCTTTTTCCTTTTTTGTTTTTATACTTTTGTCATAAAGCATATAAAGAGTACAATTCGCACAAACTTAAAAACATTTCACTGCTATTGTTCACTTCCATATGACACATTTTTAGAATTGTATGAAATATCAAACAAATGAAATGTAATCAAAAGAGAACAGCTGATTTCTACGTTTTTCCTGCATGCTTAACTTTTAACACCTTTTGCTCGCTAACGAAAGAAAGGGAGGAAGGGAGTAGAATTTTTCGCTGTTTCTGCTATTACACTCGGAACCATTCAACAAAGAAATTACAACGTCGCAAACAAGGAACGCCAGTTCCAGATTGGCCACAGGTGTTTTCCACTGATGCACTAGGTCGCATGTATACTGTTCATTCTAGAAATAAGGAATGTTTCTATTAGCGACTGCTGTTGGTAAATGTACGTGGACCAAAATCATTTGCGTATTTGARAACTGTGAAAATTTTAAACATTTAAACTAATAATTCTGACATCCAAATAACTGATGAAATCAAAAATTAAGTATTGATTCTGATTGAGGATCAATGTTTGACTATTGCAAACAAGTTACTGATTGAAGTAGGAATGATTGCGCCAAATCGATCGATACACGATGCATTCAACCAATAATTAAATCGAGAGCAGCAATTCAATGTTGATACATTGCAGCAATTCGTTCGAAATAATGTGCCTTTGCTGAATGAACAGCAAAAACAGGTATATGAGACATTAATGCAAGCTGTGGACAATAATACCGGTGCTCTATTCTTCCTGGACGCATCTTGAGGAACAGGGAAACTTTTGTTATTTAATTTATTTTGGCCACTATTCGATCAAGATGTGACATAGCTTTGGCGTTAGCATCATCTGGAATTGCGGCGACTCGTATGAACATTCTGCGCTTAAGTTGCCACTTAATTTAAACACAATTGATACTCTAACATGCAATATTTGCCGATTCAGTGCAGTGGGAAAATTGTTGATGCAATGCAAGCTCATTGTTTGGAATGAGTGCACAGTGTCACATAAGAAATCACACTTAGCACTTAACTTCACACTGAAGGATGAAAATAACAAAATTTTTGGCGGTTTGATGATATTGTTGGCAGGCGATTTCAGGCAGACGTTACCAGTAATTCTCCGTAAAACGCATGCACATTAATTGATGCTTGAAGACATCACCTTTATGGAATAACGTAAAAATATTATCGCTAACCACTAATATGAGAGTTCAACTTCAAAGCGATCAAAGTGCTGCACAACTTTCCAAACAATTGTTAGCTGTTGGAAATGGAAAAGTCCCAGTTGATGCGACATCTGTATTAAATACTCTTCCCAACGACTTTTGCCGATTTGTAGACTCTCAATTAGGTCTTATTGAAAATGTTTTCCCACACATTAGTGGGAATTATCAGATATGTATGGTTAAGTCAACGAACAATTCTTGCCGCAAAGAATAATGACGTACACGCACTGAATTTCAACATTCAATCAAAAATTGCTGGCGATTTGGTGACATACAAATCCGTTGATTCCATAACAAATCCCGATTATGTAGTAAATTATCTAACGGAGWTTTTGAGATTTCTGGAGATACCAGGATTTCACCACATAATTGCACCTCAATTGCTGCAAACTCAAAGTTGGTACAGTTATTATTTTACTTTGGATTCACTTTCATTTACTTAGAGAAGTTCAACTAAATAACAGTTCATTTTTGTAATCGAAATGACTTCATTACTGTTGTGAAATGAAATATAATTTTTCCTTTTCAAATATAAAACGAAAAAAAAAATTTCATCTTTTAATCACCAAACGAAATGTTATATAAAACGCAGCCATCTGGTAGCGAAACGAAGTTCGCCGGACCTTCTTGAAGAAATTTTGGGTCGGCTTTAGTATACCGTCCCAGGATTTCGGTTATAAAATGGGTATGGTCGGATAGAGGAGATTCTCCAGATGACGAATATATATGGTTTTAGCTGCAGGAAGCTTATAGTTTGTGAGTTATTCGCGATTAAAGTTGAAATTTTGCAATATTTTAATTACATATCTTCTCTTTTTAATTTTTGCACTTAAATTTTTCAACTTTATATACACTGATTATTTGACAGTTTGTAATTCATTTGTTATTCTAAAACCATAATATTTCAACAATAATTTAAATGTACATTAAAAGCTATTTTTGCACTATATTATATAAAATAAATGTGTGCAAATGAATAAAAGATATGTTAGTGTATATAAAACTGAAAAAATTGAGTGCCAAATTAATTTTAAATAGAGAAAATATGTAATTAAAATATTGCAAAATTTCAACTTTAATCGCGAATATATCCTTGATCATGATAATCTCCTCTATCCGACAATATCCTTTTTATCCTTGAAATCCTGGGATGGAATACTAAATTCTTCCCGAAATTTTAAGAAGTAACGCATGGAAAAAAATTGTATTATCTTTGGGCAAATAATAAGATATTTACGTCTTCTTTTTCAAAGTTATGCAGAATCGAAAAAAGATAAAACCACACAACATTTCTATCTACTTCAGTCATGGTACAAGGGAGTAAGGAAAGTCCCATTCAC
>NW_017534933.1:0-1761 GCF_001853355.1 Bactrocera latifrons
ATCATTGCATTTCCAAATCACCACGACAGCGCAATATAAAATTTATTGTTGTACATATACATACATATCTATATGTAATTTGTGATTGCACTGCCATGGTAATATGSTCGTTTGCATATTATATAGCACGAAATCCTGAATAACGCAATTTCATTTGATAAACCACTTTACCATTTTAGATGTTGTCAATGTGCAAATACTTTAAGAACAGTTCCCTTGAAACACGGGTTTTTATATCTCTATCAAAAATTTTGAAGATTTCCTTATAAAACTTCTCCAATTACAAAAATAACATATTTCCTTTCCCGGGGTAAAGAGTCTCAAAGTCTATTTCTACCAATGGAAAATAAGTTATTGAATTATTTGAAAAAAGCATTGAATATAAGAACTCACAAGTTCATATCCACTAAAGTCCTTATAGCGCGGCCATTCACTAAAAATGCCGCTTATAGATATCCATATCTATAATTCTTTGACCAGATGTCTCCTTCCAGTAATCAATAACCTGTTCCCATGGTGTGCAATTATTCTGCAGCCCGCACTTCTTTTCGTAATACTTATCTAAATATTCAGAAATAAGTATATCTTGTGAGAGTAAACAATCTATTTGTTTATACCGCTGGATAAAGCTGCTGRCGAAGCGGTAGTTGTACGATCGGTTGAAAACTTTTTATAATTGGTTTTGTCAGCATTCGTCCAGCGTGAAAATAGCTTTCCCTTAGGATTTTTCTTACCATGTTTTCTTGCTAGAAAATTCCTAAATATTAAATAGTTGCATTAAAAAAATAGACCATGTTACAATTAAATAAATCAATAGTATTGCGCAAAACATATGAAACAAAATTAGTTTTATTTTGGTTTGGCCCTATTTTTATTTATTAATTTTTAATAGTAATAGTAACTTCATACTTAACTCCTAATTTGGTTGTTTATGTTTTGCACAACCTTTTAAGTGTGCCAAATGATTTCCCAAAAATAATTAAAATAGTAAGCAGAAATGATTTTTTTCATTTTGAAACATGAAATAATTACATACACGTATGGATATACAAACCGGATTCTCTTTGGGGAGTACATCGCAGATGATGTTGGCCCACTTTTGCATTTCTCCATATGTCAGTTTTTTCCGCCTTCCTATATAATTCTCTATTACGCAGTGTCACAATGTATTCTGCTGCTTGGCGTCCAAGAAACCATTTTTCTGCTGAAAGTGAAGCACAAGCTGCCCTTTAACCCTACCTTTTCAAAGGTCGGTTAAGCTGCGACTGTCCATGCAGTTATCATACGTCGGCTGGAGTACTGGTGAAGAATCTCTTGAACTTTTAGCTGCATTTAAGTCGTCAGAAGTTTTCTCTAACCTCTCCAAAATTCGACTACTCGCAGACAAGGTGCTTGCATCACGTGCAAGCGGTATATTCTAAAAATGCTTGCATAAATGTACACCAAAGAAGTTGTTAAATTATGCTGCACTTACCATGTTCTTCCTCCATTCTCTTAATCCCGCTTTAAACTTAATGCATTCGCCAAAAAATTTTGTTGGAACCTTTTCAAATAAACAGTCGATATCTTCCCAATCCATTTTTGTTAAAATTATCATTGATGTCACTCCGTTGTCCACAAGAATGGAGCAAATATCATCATTTAACTCCCATGATTTAAAAATGGGCAGCGTTTCAATTGCATCTAATGTGCAAGGAGCGTTACTATTTTCATCCGAACTGAATATATCCATTTTACAAACTTGTCACAATTTTTATAAGA
>NW_017534933.1:2535-8085 GCF_001853355.1 Bactrocera latifrons
TATTATCTTTAAAATACTTGGAACATAAAAGGCAATACATGGCACCAAAGGCATTTAGAATAATAAAATATTTCTCGCGGGGCATATTTGGTTTTGCGCTATAGTCTAACGCGATGTTCATTCGTTGCTGGCTCGAAAACGACTGAACGATAGAGCGTAAGCGTACGTGTGAAGTTAGTTTGCAAAATTTTGCTATGAAATGCCGACCACTGAGTCGTTCAAATGTTCCTTTCTAATGCTTGAGAGGATTCCACTATGGGCGATTTGGAAATATTGGTAGATAAAGGAGAAATGCTTGTAGATTGAGTGCTATTTTTGGTGAATTTGATCTTTGAGTGTTGGGAGAACTAAAATTTTTAGTGATTACGGGGGCTGAATAGTCAACGTTACTATTGGTTGGATGCTATTGAGCATAGGTGTTATTAGATAGAAAAGCTGGCGTTGTTTGTTCCATATGAATTTTTACTTTTTGCTTGTAAAAATTTGGTACCGTCTTTAGAGGATGATACGTGTTGTTGGACGCTGCTGATTTAAAAAATGCGTTCGAAATCCTATGGGGCATGGGGAGAGAATGAACATATAACACAAAGAGGCGAACGATTACAGCGCTTTGCTGTATGACCAAGAAGTTGACAATTTTTGCAGCGCATTGGCGAACTAATATATTGACGGACCAAAAGACAACGTCAATTTTATTTGGCAACTTGCAGAGATTGAAGGTGAAGGGGTGCGGTTTTTCTTCTATAAACTTATTAAATTTAAATACTGCCACGATACCGTTGAAACGTTGTTTAGAAATGGAGCAAATATCGTTCCTTTTACTTGGTTCAGAGACTCATATAGAGTGGCTGATATTGAACATATGTTGGGCAGTTCTTTTACTTTCAGGATTTTTTTGCAATATCGTTATTCTTGACAAGCAGAAGTAGTTTACCATCTCGAAGGGTAGATATGGAACGTAATCACTAATTTGCTTAATGGCACGATAAATAGCAAAGCAGGAATAGTAGGAAAGGGGTTTGGTCGAGTCAGTAGCTTCCATTACTACGAATTTGGGGTCGTCAACTTTTATATCTGGCAGTTCTGGAAAATCCATAACCGAAACACTTTTACCAATTTTACGTTTTTTTTTTTATCAGGTCCTGTATCGAATACGGCGGAACGATTCGCCTCTATAATTTGAGGCCCAGGGACCATTTTGCATGAGAAACACTGATGAATAAGATTCTGCGCGCGAACAGTAAAAGAGAAAAGTAAGAAAGAACGGATTAAACGTATATAAGAGGGCCGAAAAGAAGAAACAGAAAAAGTAAAAAAAAAAACTCGAAATGCAAAAGACACGACTTATAGGCGCGAGAGCTAGTCTCAAATTTTGTTTCAATAGGAGTGCATGATAACCAAAAAATATAACCACTATATAACAAAAACTCAATATATTTTTTTAACACAAATAATATTATAATATTTTTTAACGCAGAAAGGAGTATTACGCGAAAGTACTTCAGTCACTCCGGGTATTCGCTCGGCCAGGGCTATTATTTTAGAGCGCAAACAATAAAAACAATTTATAATATTGTGGGATGATTTTATTATAGTATAAAGTATGCAAATATATGTATATAAAAATGTTATATTACAATCATATAAATATTATAATATTATCAAACGATTTTACATGTCTGTGTTTATTAAATATTTTTTAAATGAGTTAAGCTTCTCCCAAAACAGCTTAATTCACCACAGGTGATGACACTACAACTATTGGTTTCGTCCAGAAAACAGCGGCGAACAAAGAGAAAAAAAGGACATTGCTGTTCACAAGTACATATAAGAAACAAAAAAATATATAGTACATTCATACATACCAATTAAAAGTATGGTGGTAAAAAAAATTTAGTTGAAAAAAGTGTGTTACAAAAACAAAAACAAACACATATAATGCAATAGAGTGCGGAAAAATAAAAACATATTTGCCAAAAACAGAAAACACAAGCGGGTTATAAAGCTAAACCATCAACCGGGCGCGAAATCCAAACACAAAATAGAAATAAAAACATATTAAACGGGCGCGAATTCAAAACAAACTAAAAAAACTAAAACCAGAGACAGTCAATTGGAAGCGGAGGATAAGGAATTGATGTCAAAGGTCCGAACAGAGAACGTATATTTATAGAGAAGGTCCAACAACGGACAGGCGTGTAAACTGTCAAAAGCTAACAAAATGCGATGAGTGCGTTTCACCACAGCCAGCTAAGAAGGAAAAACTTTAACAGTGGCGCGTGAACAGAGCAGAGCATTCAATGAAAATTATGCTCAGAAACATGCATTGCTATTACAGACGTATGTTGGCCTTTTGTATATAATTTTATACGTTTACATGCAATCATATTAATTGATATGATTATCATTTTGCGTATTTCTATGAATATATGCTTATGTTAATGTGCAATTAAATGTTATTTATTAAATATTTTTTATGTTTGAGGATATATTATAATTTCATATATGAATATGTTTGCAAATATGATATAGTACATATGTATGTACATACATACATATGGAAATAGAATTCAAATTCAAATCGTAATATTATCATTTATCAGTAAAAAGTGTGCGCGCACTGCTCTATATGTATATGCATATGTGTACGACATTGCGGAAAAAATAATGTATACACAAACCAACATACATGAATATTTCAAGTGAAGTGGCTGTGGTTTTGGTGCGGTCCTTGGATTTTGTCAAAAATTCCTAGTTTTTCACACCAATTGCTAGCGATTTCTTTGCTGAAGCTTTTCGAAAGTTAATACAACTAAATGGCCACTAAATATAAGATAAGATATTGTCAAACGCTCGGAAAAAATACAAAGTAGCAAAACTACCCAAATTTTTAACCAGTTGGGTAGTAAAATAAAAGAACTGGAGAACTTGATGGCTGGCCAAAGGCACATAAACCAGGCTATGCGCGATCTTGGTCTGTATGTCTGCAACGTAATCAACGGGACGAATATGAAAGCAGTCTCAGACAAATATTTAAAAGTCAGAAGAAGCTTTTTTAAAATCAGCCATTGGCCGCAGTAAAAAGAAGTGTTTTGAAAAACTCTGTGAGGAAGCAAACGAAGACCCCTTGGGAAAAGCATACAAAATCTGTATGTCTACATTCAAAAATAAGACACAAAAACCCAAGAAGGGGGAATCTTTCATAGATACCGTCAGTCCTGGACGGCATGCACGATTCATACTGCCCACTAAGGGTACACCTCTTTCGGGACCACGCCTATTATGGATGATCATACCATGCTGAACTTTCGTGACAGTATACCTACGTACTAAACCCTAATGCCGACTGCATTTCTTTGATCCTACAGGACTGCCGTTAAGCATTTCTTCGCAGGATCAGGCTCAGCCAAAATTGGCTCTTCGTGGTCACCTTTCTGGACTACTCTTCTCTAACTCTTCTGCTATCGCTACTTCGTTACCTTTCCCTTTTTTCTCAGTTCTTGAAGAACAATTGAGGACCAATTCTTCACTTTATTCCACACGATTTTSCTTTTTATCATGTGGTGCACGATATTCTCAGGGGTTACACGTTCGTTGATACTGATTTCTATGTATTTTCTTTCTGCTTCGAATTTCGGGCAGTAAAAGAAATTATGATCTGCGTTTTCGCTGCCATTTCCCCAGAATGAACATTCTGTTTCATTATCGTGAACGTATTTATACAGATACTCTCGAAAGCATCCGTGTCCGGTCAGGAATTGCGTCAGGTAGTAATCAGAATCGCCATTCTTCTTCTCCATCCATGTTTTCACCTTTCTGATTAGCTTATATGTCCACCTTCCATTTTCTGCTATGTCCCAGCGCCTCTGCCACTCACATAAAATTTCCTCCCTTTCTTTATTTCGCTCCTCTGTTGTAAGACACCTCCTAACGCTTCTTGATTTTTCGTAGACTCTTTTGAGCTCTAACGCCATTATATCCGGTGGTATGATACCCGCTATGACCCCAGCCGCATCGTGTGATACCGTGCGGAATCCGCATATAACTCTTATTGCATTTAATCGAGTCAGATATCTTGCTTTCTTCGCGTATGTCTTATTTCGCATTGCTGGTCCCCATATTGGCGCCGCATACATTAGCACCGATTGACTCACTTTAGCCAAGAGTGCTCGTTTGCCCTGGCTTGGTCCTCCATTATTAGCCATCATCCTGGATAGAGCCACCGTTATTCGCGTCACTTTTGCACATGCTTTTTCAATGTGCGTGTAATAATTAAGCCGCGTTACTATTACAACGCCTAGGTATTTTAATGACTGCTGAGTCGTTATGCTATGGCCATCAATATTAAAAGTAGCATTTTCTACTTTTTTCCTGCTGGTAATTAGCACTGCTTCCGTTTTATGGGCTGCTAGTTGGAGCTTTTTTGTCCTGAGCCAGCTCTTAATTCTTAAAGCAGTGCCTTCAGATAAGCTCTCTACTTGACCGATTTCTTTCCCTACCCCCGTTACCGCAATTTCATCGGCGTACCCCATAATTTGGACCCCTCTTTCAAATGGTAGTCGAAACACTCCGTCATATAATATCGATCGGTCGTTTGTGTTTTCGGCACAGCTCGGATTTTCTACCAACCACACAATGTTGTGACGCTGTGTTGTCGCGTTGGTCCATCGACACATTGACTCTTTGAGAAAACTTGAGCTTTAGCCATTGGTTGCCCATGAAACGAAGATTTCGCATGAAGCAATAAGTGTACACATTTCCAAACAAAGTTGTGGGTAGACAAATTTACAAACATTATGCATATGGTTCTTTTTGTTTACATGCACACATAATTACATACGTGAATATGTGCGGCCACTTAGTATTTTAACATATTATAAAAACTTTTGAAGGTCTGCAGATAAATATGTAGGTATATATATATGTACATATATATCTTATCAAACCTATATTAATTAAATATTTAGGAAAAAACATAAATATGACTTTATTACATATTTCCAAAGATTTTAAGGAATTCATCATGAAATAGTTCAATTTGTACGTACATGCTTTGATATAAAATATACATACATATGTCTGTATATAAATTATATGCAGAGTTGTTTGTGCATTGTAAATAGCGAATCTGTAACATCGGAAATATCATAATTTTTTCCATTTAGCATTTAAAAGGCTCAATTCTACTATTTTCCTGTCCCCTGATTTGAAATGTGGTGAAACACACTAATAATTTTTCTGTGGTGTGGTGAAACACGCTCATCCAAAACAGTAAATATCCCGAAATTTAAATATCCCTAAACTTTCGACATCGTGAACCTTCTCTATAAATAAACGTTCTTTGGTATGAGACAAAAATTCCCGAATGATAGTACGGAAGGTATGAAACAAAAATTTCCGAATGAAAGTACGGAAGAAAATTCTGAAATACTTAATTCAGATGAACAGTGGGATTCTTCTTCTTCTTGATTGGCGTAGACACCGCTTACGCGATTATAGCCGAGTTAACAACAGCGCGCCAGTCGTTTCTTCTTTTCGCTACGTGGCGCC
>NW_017534933.1:12460-24127 GCF_001853355.1 Bactrocera latifrons
GCTTTCGTCCGACCATATTTTACAAAGAAGCTGATGCATTCTCCTTATCAGCTCTTCGCCGCCGTGTTTGAATAGCTCGGCCGGCAATCCATCGGCCCCGCCGCTTTGTTGTTTTTCAGGCGGGTAATTGCTATTCGAACTTCTTAGTGGGATTATTGGATAAATATTATGATTGTGTAAATACGGTTGAAAATGTATCAGTAGATGAACAAGTTTCTAAATCGGCAGGTTCGCAACCGATAGAAGAAGTGAAAGATTAAAGGACCGCAAACAGATATCAGATAAAAAAGAAAACTCACTGTCATACATTATATAGAAGGGCCAACTGCGGACAAGCGTGTGAACTGTCAAAAGCGTCACAACATTGTGTTGTTGGTAGAAAATCTGATCTGTACCGAATACACAAACGAAGGATCACCAATTGCCACTGCTTCCCTTGTCGCTGTAACACCTTCTCCAACAAACCAGCGTAATATATATATTTCTGTATGAGCTTGCAAACATATCGACGCAGATTTTTGCAAGCCGCGTAAAAATATCCTTTACGTTCCTTGAAAAATACAGTCAATCCCTGTTATGTGCCATAATAAAGATACAGATTTTTGTGGTTCTTAAAAATAAAAATATAAAATGGCACATAAGCGAGTGCGGATACTTAAGCGAGAGGGGAGTGGTACTTAAAACAATAATTTATATGTATCTCAAGAAACACACCGTGAGATGCAGCAAGATATAGCTAGTTAAGAGCGATGATTTTCATTTAAGCGGAGTACTTCTTAACCAGGAATCACTGTACACATAAATCAGAGGAATATTGAATATTTTCTTTGGCACATTTCTTGACTTGAAAATCGACAAATAAACTATGCTGTCAATTTTATTCTAATATATTTGAATACTTAAATTTACGGGGTTGTCACTTAATCCTCTCATACAAATATGAGAAATTCTTAAATTTATCATTTTTAGCTTTTGCCACCGTCGCGAAAAGACGTTTGTAGGCAAAGGGATGCTCGGAGAGATGTGATGGTGTTTGGTTTTATGAATGGACCAAGTTTGCTTTCTGAAAATGTTGATGTTGTGTGTTTTTCTATAAATTTGGGCACCGACTATTTGACTACCTACTGACTTATGACGCTGCTGATGCTTTTTGAAACCATTGTTGTTTTTGTAGAACAATATTCGTTTTAGCGGGTGTCATGTCTACATGTATACGCATATTTGTATGTTGGTTTGTGTATACATTATTTGTCGGCAATGTCGTACACATATGTATGTACATATAGAGCAGTGCCCGCACACCTTTTATAATGGATAAATGATAATATCATGATTTGAATTTGAATTGTACTTACATATGTATGTATGCAACTATGTGCTAAGATGTAGATGCGTATGAAAATTGAAGTGGAGAAATGTAATTTATATACAATAGTATTGTAACATATTAAGTTCTTTAGGATATTATGATATTATCTCATATACATATATCGCATATATACAAACATATTCATATATGAAATTATATTATATTACCAAACGTAATAAATATATAAAAATTAACTGTTATACACACATCAACTACAAATATATATTTTGAAAATAGCATAATTTAATTATAATGTTACCAGTTTTGCATGTATTCATAAAAATGCGCAAAATGATAATAGTATCAATTAATACGATGGCATGTAAATGTTTAATATATATAATATATATATATCTGAGGATAATTTTGAATGAATGCTCAGCTCTGTTCGCGCGCCACTGGTAAACATTTCTCCTCCTTAGCTAGCTTTGGTGAAACACGACAAGAAAAATGAAAATGGCGTTGTGGACCATCTACATGAACACTTGTGAGAAGGCAGCAACAGAACAATGGCCGACATGTAAACAAAACAACGCAGTTGTCCATTTTGCATGTACACAATTTCGTTGTGGCCATACTAATACCTTGCACTTATATGAAATTTTAATATTTTGTTCAAAGTGAAATTTTTTATGCAAAAAATAAGTAAATAGGGAAATTTATTTGTTTTAAATTATCAATTGCTATTACAAATGATATAACAGAGCTATTTTATGTTTTTATTTGTAAAACAACGTCAAGTTTGTTAGAGCTGTGAATAATTTCACATTTTACATATTAGTGGCATCACCACTCTACCTCATCTCTCTATCTTCCATTCTACTGTCAACTCTACTGTCGTCCTACTGTCGTTCGCAAATATAGGATTAAATTGAAGTTAGCGAGAACGACAACTGTCGGCCTGCAGTCGTGTAGTGGTGCAGCTGTCAAAATAGGTCTGTCCATAAGAACGTGTGTATTTTAATATTTGACAGATGTCGTGTGTCGGGAGCACTGAATTCAACACATAACTTCATAAGTACGGTTACGCTGTATCGTTCAGTCGTTGTCGAGTAAGCCATGGATAATATGATACGAGACTCTTTGATTCGAGAGAGAGCTGTCAAAACTCGCATTTTTTATAACATTTGCCAATGATGCCACTGTTGAAAAATATTGGATTGGGTATTTAATTAATTATACAAAACACTAAATTAAACACTTTGAAAATGCATACATATACAAATGCTAAAATGCAAAATCATTAATTAATTTACCTAAACATTTATTTTGCCAAAATATGTTCGCACAGTTCAATGAAATTTCATTTCACACTAATTTCGTCAGGTAATTATAGCGGTTTACTTCTGGCATCCCGCCTTTTCTGAAATCAACTGTCAGAAATTCCCTGATCTCTATCGCTGTCAAATAATCAGGGAAAGCGTTTGAGAGAAAAAGAGAGCCAATGTTAAAATCGCCTATAATATTATCCATGGAGCCAGCAACAAATTAACATCAGGTAAGATTTTAGCGCAAAATAAAATATGCTCTTCTTATTTATCTGTTCATTATTTGCTCTGAGATTTCAATAATCGTTTATTTATATATAGCTTTTAGTTTAATTGTATACATATTTTTGTTCCAACGTAGTGAAAACATATTTAATTTTCAAATTTTATTGAACAATAATTTATTTTATAAGTTTGCTTAATTTTAATTCCAATTTCTCACTGGGCTACTACTGGGCTCACCAGCAAAGCGACAGAACCTCTCATGCCGTCCCCTGCTCTAGGACAGTGGTCATCATTTCATAGGAAAATTTTGCAAACTAATAGCAGAGCCAGTGAAAAACGCTACTGCCTTCCTTTATTTTCCTTCCTCATCGAGCAAATGTGTGCACAGTGAAAAACGTGGCAAAAACGCAGAAATCAGCTGTTGTGTCAGCAGCAATGGACAATAGTAGTGAAATGCTTTGAAATTTGTGTGAATTGTTCTCTTTATATAGTTTATATAAAAAGTATAAAAACAAAAGAGAAGGTACAACATTCGCCCAAACAATAAAAAACTGGGGCGTTTGTGGTTACCAAATAAAAACTTTTCTGGTAATGAAAAATACCGAACCAGAACAACTTTTTTTGCACACAAGGATGCCGCCGGACGTCTACAATTTGCTGCTGAGTTTGGTATTGGAAATCCTTGAAGAAGCCATGGCAGTGGATTGGACCCGAGGAAAGGCTTGTAAATTTAAGTTTTTATTTCAAATACAAGTATGCATATTCAAGTAATATGCTAAAACTTACGGTCGTAGTAAAATATGTGGCTTAAGAAACGTCACTAACTCCACCCGCTGCCTGAGGGGGCGCTAGCCTTCCGCACTTCCCTCCCGTACCGGTCCCGATGTGTCATCCATCTACGGCGACACATTTCTCCTTTATAAATATAATTAATTATTATTAAAAACATAAACAGTTGTAAATAACAAAGCAACTTACCACTTGCGTTCAACTCCCTCCCGATTTCAGCCCACAAAGCATCTTTCCTCGATTGTGGCTTATAGTATGGACTGCTGTTGTTGAATAATTCACTTCTAGTCTCAACTAGAGCTATTACTTTTTCATCGTCCATATTTTATTTATTTCCACACACGTATTTTCCTTTTTGAATTCATAAGTTTTTCATTCGATGTTTGTTTTAGTTGCGCTTGTTTACGTTTCAACAATGTTGCCATTGCTCAATACGCATATATAGTTTTGTACACATTTATTTTTTCAATTACAATTTTTTATAATATAAAATATCAAAATTGAAAACAAACTATTAAAAATAGTTTATATATTATATTTATAAATAATAGCATTCGACTCTGATTTTGAGTTATTTTAAGAAAATTTCAAACATATTGAAAAGATTGAATTATAAAAGTTGATAATTACTACAGTATATAGATATTGGCAACCCTGGGTTATGAGAGAGCAATCAGCTGACTTATTAACAAATATATATTTTTTTCTTTAAAAAGACATTTTGGTTCTTTTTCATCTAAATAATTAATAGTATAATGAAAATGAACAAAATGTGTTTTAAGGATATATTCCCTATTATCTTTAAAAGACTTGGAACATAAAAGGCATTGCAGGGCAACTAAGGCATTTAGAATCGTAAAATATTTCTCGCAGAGCATATTTGGTTTTGCGCTATAGTCTCGCGCGATGTTAATTCGCTGCTATCTCGACAACGACTGAACGATAGAGAGTAAGCGTGCGTTTGAAGTTAGTTTGTAAAATTTTTCTATGAAATGCCGACCACTATCCTGGTGCTCACGCTCAAAACAGGTTGCTAGGTTTATTTCAGAAAGTGACAGTTTAACAAGATACTGCACTAGATTTGCCTCTTCAACGATTCACGAAAACTCGGAATCGTTATTAGAAATGAAAAGCCAAAACTTTAAAGTTTGGGCTCGCCTCCAAGCGGCTCATGACGCCATAGTAGATTCTGAGAATACAGATCTACCAAAAAATTTTAAATCATCGGAATACGATATTTTTGAAAACTGCTTAGACCAATATGAAGAAACAAAAGCTATGATCTCCGATGAGTTGAAGGTAATAAAAGCGATTGCACCTACTCCACATTCGGGAGTAGAGCTGCGATAAGAAGATGTTCAGAAGGCAAGAAGGCACACAAACATTCTATGGAGGTTATGAAAAAGGACTGTCTTTTCGGGACATGTTTACAGCCGTTTACATCAACCATCCACAACTATCAAAAGTACATAAATTTTATCACCTCCGATACCAGACTAAAGGTCAGGTTTAAAGTTGAGCCCAATGTAATGGGAAGCACACATCACACACGTACAATATCGCGTTTCTCGTGTTTTTAACGTTTTATTTAATTAGTTATTGTATAGCGGGAAAATCAGCTTGTTGCTTGCGGTTTATTTCGGTTTAGTTATTAAACGGATGTTTCAATTTCGGTATTATTATACGGATTGGTCATTACGCGTGTTTTCGCTATTATCTGCGGTTGGTAGGAAGCACAGTTTAGCAAGCGGTTAGGTCAGCGTTCCGTTTTGAGTACGGAGATCAACTACTCGGATATGACCGTCGGAGCCGTGATGTGGCTTCTCTATGCGACCAAGCCGCCATTCTGTAAGGGGAAACAATCGTCATGTATTAGGACAAAATCTCCAAGCTTTTTCGCTTTTTCGCCTTTTCGGGAGTTTTCCAGCGGTACCTTTTGTGAAGGCCCTTTATATAATCCTCCTTCCATCGGTGGCTAAAACCATGATGAAGAATTTTAATTCTTTCCTATCTGTTTAGTAAGGAAAGCGACTCCACACCTGGCTCAGGTATGGCCATATAATGGGTGCCCCTTTGAGGAAGTGTTCTGGTGTAAGAGCTGTTAGATCTGAGGGATCTCTCGGGAGTGTCGTCAATGGCCGTGAATTGAGGACGGCTCCAATACGAATTAATAGTGTTGTAAATTCTTCAAAGTTAAATTTGTAGTTTCCAGCCACTTTTTTAAAGTGGGAATTAAAGCTTTTTACCGCTGATTCATATAAACCACATATGAGGAGCGCTTGGAGGGATGAACTGCCAGTTAATGCCTTGGGGAGCGTAGTTTTGTACAACAAAGTTGTTTGATAAAGTTCACAAACTGTTTTTCGGTAGCTCTTTGAGCACCTATAAATGTCTTGCCGTTGTTGCCCATGAGTTTTGAAGGAAAACCACGTCGAGCGACGAAGCGAGCAAATGCCGCGAGAAAAGCCTCCGTCGTCAGATTACTACATAGCTCAAGGTGTACTGCCTTTGTCGTGAAACATACAAAGATAGCCTTTCATGAGAGTGGGAGACCTTAACATAGACGCCTTTATCTGAAAAGGCCCAGCAAAATCAACACCTGTTGTGGTGAAAGGCAGAGCGAAATTGCAGCGTTTCGGTGGAAGTGCTGCCATAATCTGCGTTCGCATCTTCTGTTTGTGCATAGTGCAAATTTTGCACGTGAAGATGCACTTCTTGATTTGCGGCTGGGACATAATACTCTTGGCGTACCATATGTTGCATGATTCGATGTTCGGCGGGTAGCATTAAGATGTGGATGTAGTTGAGGAATGATGTGGCAAATGGTGATTTCTCGGGAATTATTATGGGATGGCGTTCATTGTATTTTAGGCTCGAATTAGCAAGCCGACCATTGGCGTGAAGCAGACCTTTCGTGTCCAGAAATGGATTTAGGTCTAAGAGTGACCTCTTTTTATCAATCGGCTTCGATCCTCTTAGTAGTGATATATCGCGTCTGAAGTAGCGCACTTGCGTATATGCTATTAGTGCGACCTATGCCTTTTGTAACTCTAGGTGCGTCACTGTGTTGCATGGGAAATTATGTGATCTCTTAATTTTGCTTTTGAGTGGCTCTATAAATTTGAACATATAAGCAACTACTCTAAGGGCTCTTGGAAACGATAAAAATCGTTCAAGGATGTCGGTATCATCCAATAATGTGTGGAAGGTGGCGATTTCTCGACCTTCTGGGGCGATAATGTTGCGCATGGGGGATTGTGGCCAAGAGATTGTGGCTTGCACCCTCTTGTACCTAGATCGGCAGGATTGTCAGCACTGGCTACGTGACGCCATGTGGCTGATCTGACTATGTCAAGTATTTGAGACGTTCRGTTACAAATATACGTCTTYCATGCATGTGGTGGTTTTTCCAACCAGGCTAGTACAATTTCTGAATCGGAYCACATATATAGTTTGCATTTTGTCATGTTTAAATGCATTTGCACCATGGCTACTAATTTAGAAAGTAGTAGTGCGCCACATAATTCAAGTCGTGGGAGACTTATAGTTTTTAAAGGTGCCACCTTTGCTTTTGCTACTAATAAGTGGCTTGTGGTCGTGGTATCACTTTGCGTGCGCACATAGCTAGTAGCGCAGTATGCCTTTTCAGAGGCATCACAGAAGCCATGTAATTCGACTTTGTGTTCTAGGGAGTAGTTTACCCATCGCGAAATTTGTATCTGAGAAGTATCATTCAGGTTGTTTGCGAACTGGGAGCAAAGAGGTTTCACTTGCTCGTCCCAGTCGGTTTCGGCTAGCCCTAATTCTTGTATTAAGATTTTAGCTTGATTTATAATTGGCGAAAGCCATCTTCTAACTCCCAAAATTTTTTCAATTGTGAATTGAGGTACTCGTTTGAGACTTCCTCAACTGGAGTTGTCAATGTTGTAACTGGTTCCGCAACTAGGCGACTTGGGACCCATACGAAAATGGTATTTTGCGCCAGAAGTGTACTTGTGATTTTCTCAATACCTTCGAGTATTATCTGTGGTATGAGATCGCTGTCTAATAGAAGATCTATTTGAGCGGGGGTGATGCAGTTTGGGTCGGCCAGCTTTAGGTGTGAAACCTTTTGCCAATGCTTGCTATTTAGGTGATAGCTTGGTAGCATATTGGTTAATTGCGGTAAGACAATAGCTTCTGCTTGTATGCGCTTATCCGCTTTGGGGGAAAAGAGGTTAATGGGGCAGATTTTATTTTAGTTTTGAACAACTCTTCCGCCCATTCCCGTGATTTCAAAATTGGCCAGTTTTGTGGGCAACTGTAGCCTGTTTTGTGCCCTAGACGCTATAAATGATCGTTGTGATCCTTGGTCTATTAGGGCTCTGAGTTTAAACAGTTCTCTGCTGTGGATAATAATACCCTACTATGATTTTCGGCATGTAGCGTTTGGGTTTTTGCCGCCTTTGAGCAGCATGGTGCTTCTTGGCAGTTTTCAGAATTTCTTGTCGCAACTAAACCTGTTGCTCTTTTTACGTTTGCGCTGTTTGGGTAAGCTGGAAAAATTGGTTATATGTAACATTGAATGATGTCTTTTATGGCAATAAACGCAATTAAATTTGCTTTCTCAACCTTTAAGCGTATGCGCATGTGACCAACAGCTGGTACATAGTTTTTTGGTTCTTACAAAATTGTTTCGATCGCTAATATTCTTTTTTTTTTTTAATTTTTCGCACGATTTTAGTTTGTGACCTCCTCTACAAAGTTCGCTTGACGTTTGTTTAGATTGTTCGGATGTGAACAATTGATTTTTAAAATAGCTCTATTTAAATTATTGTGGCTACTTGCTTGGGATTTATTGACGCTTCTATTGAGGTCGCTTTGAATGATTTTCGGTCTGACTATTTTTTTATCTACGCTTTCTGCAATTTCATATTGGGTAGTAAGAAATTCTTTCATTTGCTGCCACGTTGGGCACTTTCTTCGCGATGAGAGCGATTGCTCCCACAAAAGTAACGATTTTTCTCGTAATGGAGATGTATATATGCGCATATATTTTCCAGAATGGAGTCCCAATTATCTGTGGGAATATTCTGTGTCGATAAAACCGACAAACAATTTGAAACCGTGGATTCTAGTATGATGAATTCTTCACTGGTTTCTCTTTGAATTTCAGGCAAGTTCATAAGTATCGTCACGTGCTTGTCGAAAACTGCCACTGTCGAAGGCCACTGTTCATAACCACCATGAAATACATATATCTCTGTCGCATACTGGCACTTTAAGCTGAATGCCTGAACTTGCCTGTTGGGCTTGGCTTTGTGGCAGCTCTACTCTCGGTTGTGGAGTAGGTGCAATTGCTCTTAATAGCTTTAGTTGATCAGAAATCAGGCTTTTGTCTCTTCGAATTGATCTAAGCAATTTTCGTATTTTGAGCAAGCCGACGATTTAAAAATTTCTGCTAGATCTGAGTCATCAGATTCTACGATTGCGTAATATGCCGCTTGGAGACGTGTCCAGAAGTTGTCAAGCTTTTCTTTTTTAATTTCTAGTACCGATTCAGAATTATGTTGAATCGTTGAAGATGAAAATCGAGTGCAGGATCGTATCAAACTGTCACTCTCAGCAATGAATTTTGTATAAGAAATATCTTTACCCCTCTTTAGTTTTGTGGCATCTTGCTTTGAGCGTGTAGCATCAAGAGGTGTACATTGGCTCTTTTCTTCTGAAATCGTTTTTGGAACTTTTAGTGACTGCATTGCTTTAGATTCTTTTGAATCTGAGCTCATTTAGAAAATGTTTTGAAATAATTGAAAATGTGTAAGTGTAAACCAGACTGGTAGATGTACAGAAATAGTTTTGTATACTCGTTTAATATATAGAAAAGAAAGCTCTTGTGTATGCAAGAGTTTCAAAGAGAATCAATAAAACCAATGGCTTTTTGATAACCGAACTTTCAAAATATTTTTGTATATATATATGTATATGTACTTATGTGTTTGGACGCGAACTCTTTTGCGTAAATAAGAGTTTTGAACTAAATTAATATAAAGATAACGCTTTACGTATTTGATAATATGCGCGAACTAGAAATACCATATATTCTTAGTGCAAAGTTTTCAATTTTTAAACGTGAATATTTTAAAAAATAATTGTTATTTTTATATTATTTTTGGATGTTCCTCCTCTGGAGAAGCTTCCCTAACCGAATATACCCCATTTATATGAAAGTTCAGTACACGATTCGAACCGCTTGTCTTCAAATCAGAGATAGAGAACAACTTTCAATCACTAGCGATGTTGACGCCGCCCCGCCCAATTTCTTTTGCCACGTCTGTGTCGGCAGAACAATATTTTCTTTTCCTCTTTTTCGAACTTTTTTCGAAGTTTTAATACGAGCGCAACTAAACAATAACTGAAAAAGTTGCGCGCTCTCTCCTTTTGCGACCGCTTAGAAAAAAACCACACTGTTATCCCAATAACATTATAAATTTCTCGGATGCACAAAATCGTCTGGAGCGTCAACAATCTCTCTCGGTTTTTGTTTTCTTATGATTAATTTGAGTCTAGTCGCTCAACTCTGACATTCCATATATTGCTCGAATAGCAATAAAGACAAACAGCAATAACGCAGCTGCAGTTTCGCGAGTGCAAACAAAAAAAAAAAAAAAAAAAAAAAAAAAAAAAAAAAAAAAAAAAAAAAAAAAAAAAAAAAAAAAAAAACCCATACAAAGAAGTGAGCGACGGAAATAAAGCCAAACAGCTAAGCCCAGCCAAGCAACACGGGCATAGCAGCACATTGATAGCAGCACAGGCCAAGCAGCAAAGGGAGAGCAGCAAGAGGCAAGCAGCAAAGGCAAGCAGCAAAGGCAAAGCAGCACAGGCCAACAGCAAAGGTAAAGCAGCACATGCCAATCAGCAAAGGGAGAGCAGCAAAGGCAAGCAGCGCAGCAGCCATCCCAGAAGGACAGCAACAAACAAATGAAGTGGTGAAATCGAAATAGTTCGAAAATAAACCAGAGAACAAAAGTGAAAGTGAATAGTGGATATACATCAAATAAGTGCTTGTGAATTTTTATTTGTATTTGTATTCGCATTTAAATAAAGCAATTAAGCACACATCAATTTTGTTTGTGTCATCCGAATACTAGACGTGCAAGTGCATTGGGACGATTACCCAGCAAGCACATATAAATTAAATTTGGAAAAAAAATACTTTGAGAAAATACTTTACTCAATTTATTAATTTTTTTTCTTTCGAAAATTCACGCTTCATAAAGAAACAACGTAATGCCTATCATCAACTCAATTTTTAGTTTGTCCGTGAGTGCTTCTGTAACTTTGAACTTTTTTGCAACATATTTGCAAATATTTTTAAATTTTAATTTCAAGTTTTAAATCCGATTTTGTGCAACATTTTGCAGTTCCAGTTCAATTTTTAAAACAATGGAATCCATCAGAGCATTTATCCCAGCTGCAGACTCTCTACTGGAGTTTGAGTCTTTTACTCCAACAGCAAACAACCAAAGTGCCTACTCTCTTGAAGTACAACAAACTGAACTGAAATCTCTGTGGGCAGAGGTAAAGTCAGAATACAAGTTGTGGATCCTTCCGACACAAGCTCAATAGACGACATTAAGCTTAAATATTCAAGCTGTTACCACGCTTATGTGTGTTGCGCGGCCTTGATGGGTGAACACATGCACAACCTCACGCCGTTCAACCAAAGCCCAACTTTAAATTCTACAGTGATTCAACCTGAACGGTTACAACAAACTGTAGAACCCGTGAGGTATTCTATCAATTTAACCTGGTCCTACCTCAATGCCACTTACCAAGCACTCATAAATTATAATAAGCAAATTCATGAATTAGTCACATTTGTAAAGACCACACAAGAATGCATAAGCAAAGCGACATACACAAAAGAGTTTCGCATTACAAACGAAACGAATTGCCACACGTTGTTCCAATATTTGACAATTGCGGAACACATGTAGCAATACATTCAATAATAATATTTTCTATGTTGCAATC
>NW_017534934.1:0-3067 GCF_001853355.1 Bactrocera latifrons
TATTCCGGGTTGAATAGTCACCGGTTCGTATTGGGTAACACGAACTGGTGTTTCGATTCTCGCTAACCTGTTTGTCAATTCGTCAACCCGAGACTGAAATTCCCGCCGTGAATGCTCGGTCGCAGCACGAATGGCAGTATTAAGAAGAGCTTCTAGAGCGTGTGCGTCCATATTTAATTTTTTCTAAGTCAGTCAAGTGATAAGTGGATGCAGGGATTTCCCTTTCTTACCGTTACCCACCTTTACAAATTTAATTTATTATTTAAGAATTACCATAAATGGTATTAAAAAAAATTTTTTAAATCACTCTACTCACATGAAATTTTCCATATCTCGATAAGCTATGTCACTAAATAAGGTATGATACGGCAGCAGCACGATGATTCCTGGGGTTGTGATCCAGCAGCAGGAAGACAGGATTGCGATGATAAGGATGCTTTATTTCTTAAAGCATTGGCTCCACACTTTCTCCCACGGTTAGGTAGTGTTTAATTTGCGGTTAAAATTTTAGTAAATGTTATCAGAATGACACATGCATTTATTTGGCTTATAAAGCCGATAATTGAATTCCGATTTCAGTTTTGGGTTTGTGGTTTATTGAATATTTAATTTTTACTCAAAACAAAAAAATTATAGTATGTCGACATACACCGACGTGTCCTAGTTAGGGATTTTTATTTGTTATAGGGACAYGTCGGATATGCTCGACGTCGGACAGAACCGACATGTCCTATTTCATGCAACATGATGTTACTGTGGGACACGTCGTCATTATCTGACAATAAAAGTTTTTCTTAGGCTAAAATACAACAAATAATATGAAAGAATATTCAGTTTCATAGAATAAATGTTCATTTATTTAAAAAAAATAAAAAATTCGATTCACAGTCCATTCATTTGGTTTTTGTGTACATAACTAAAATTAATGTTTTTAAAATAAGCAAAAAATAATAATAAAAAAAAAAATCGATTTCACAGTCAATTCATTTGGTTTTTGTGTACATATATAAAATAAATGTTTATAAAATAAGCAGGTTATATATCTCCAAATACTTTTAAACTAAAAACTAATATATAAGAATTAAAAAAGGGAACCTAAAAAAGTTATTCTAGATTTGACGAYTGTTGTTGGTGCCAATCAGTAAAACACTTGCCAACACATAGTCCAGGGTTAACTTCACAGCCAGCACATCGAACACTGGTTTCCTTACGAACGCCATTCTTAGAACATTGACGACATCGAATATATTGTTTTTTGTACCTTTACGGGGTATGTTTTCCAAAAAATGATCCATTTGAATTGGAACTGTCAATCTACGTTTGCGACTAGGTTTTTCTGAATGAAATTTTGATTTCGACAAATCTATCATAGCATATATCAATTCTTCTCTAAAAGTTAAAAATTCCATTTTTGATTTTACCGGAAATATTTTGTTGTACAACAAAAATGAATTGTGTACTGCCAAATCTAGCATTCGGAATATAACCTTTTTATACCACCGAATCGTCTTACCAGGACTTGAATAATAAGAATTCATTTGATCAGTGCGATCAACGCCACCCATAAATTCATTATATCTCACAATTTCAAGTGGTTTTGACTTTTCTACCCCAAATCGGCTCTTTGTTATAACCATCTGTGGACTGTAGCCGGTGGTGATACATAGAACATCTCTTTTGTCGTGCCATTTTGATACATACACCTTTCCTTGTCTTTTCCAAATATACTGACCTGTTTTTAATTTCTTTTTTGTCACTTCAATTGGATTACCTTTTCGATTACTTCTTAACGTTCCAGTAGTGTGAGTTTTGAGCAGCAATAAATCATGAGATAAATTTATACTGTTATAATAGTTGTCCAAAAATAGGTGATGACCCTTCCCAACGTATGGAGTAACAAGTCGATGAACAATTGCGTCGATTTTTGAACCATTCGTTGGATCTGGTTGTTTACCTTTATAAGTTTCAATATTTAAAACATAGCTGGATGAGTCGCATAGTTGAAAGAATTTTATTCCAAATCGTGCCCTTTTCGATTTAATGTATTGACGAAAAACGAGTCTACCTTTATGGAGTAACAACGATTCTTCTAGAACAATTTGCTCAGACGGYCAGAAAGCAGCTTGAAAACTCTTATTTATCAATTTTACGAAATTAAATATTTTTGCCATATGTGACTCGCCTCGCACATGGTTAGCAGTAAGACATCTCAAGATTTGTTCGAACCTTCTGCCGGACATTGTCACAGAGAATACCGGGTGATAGTATAATGCAGATTTCGAAAATAACTGACGAATCTTTGGTACTTTAATTTGCCCTTGAAGTAGACACAAACCTAAAAATTTTCACATTTCAGGACGATCAACGGGTGAAAATTTCATCATCCTTTTGAATCTGCTACCTCTCTGCTGGTTACTTAATTTAAGTCCGTATTCATTTGTACAGCTAATAAGTAGCTCCATGATGTTGTTATTAAATACTTTATTGAAGACATCAATTGGAGACGATGTGCCACTTATTTCGATTTTTATACCAGACGAAGTAGAATCGAAATTAAAATTTGGTATATCGCTAAACGTGTCATGCCAATCCTTGTCATTTTCATCCGCTTCTACATCGTCCGTTTCGGAATCAATATTTTCATCTGCTTCTACATCATCCGATCCGGAGTCATTGGCTTCACCATCGCTGCCAATGCATGCACTTCCCTCATCACTATCAACGTCGTCGTCACTTGATGATGAATTTTCCATGACGTAGTCCGAATCGCCATCGCCGTCAGTTTGATACGGGTCCTCTTCTGACGAATCGTCGGTACAGCACTCATCAAACATTTTTTGTAAATGTTCTTGTTGTYTTTCGTGATCCATWTCTATAAGTTAATTCTTTTCAGTGTCAAAGCAAAAATAACACAGGGAAAAAGAAAGTAAAAAAATAAAACTTACCAAAAACATTACGTCCTCACGCAATGACACTTTTTTTGCAACTGTGCAAAAATACAAATAAGTACGTCGGCTATAACCGACGTGATGTTTTTGTCCCACTCACGAAAATTTCCGTTATAGTT
>NW_017534934.1:3767-9289 GCF_001853355.1 Bactrocera latifrons
TTTTTTTTTCACATGAAAGGATTTTATTTTATTATATAATTTTTTTCCATTTAGTCACTATTACTCGTTGGGAAGACTATGCCTGTGCGCTTGACAAAACACTTATTAACTACTGAATTGAAACTTATGTTAAAAATTAGTTATTGGAATTAGAAGTGTGTGAGCAGCGATCATCACATGCAGTGCAACGTGACCGTGCATTCAATACAGACGCTACGTCAGCACTTTTGGGTCGCGCGTGCAACGATCGGAAGTGGGCTAAACAAAATTTGGGACGTAAACAGGAAATGATAGTCAGCGAGAGTATAGCAAAAATATGCTTATACGTTTCGYAATAATTATTAAGAAATGTAAATATGTTTGGGGAGAAACGTAAATATGTTAAGTGTTAACTGGTATGTGGCTCGTATTTGCCATAGAAATTATGTATATTTTTCTACAAAGCAATTCTCTTTATTTATTCTCGCATGAATATAGTCATTTAACATACATTTTTGCCATTGCACATGCTTATTTCTGCTAAATAGCAGCGAGAATGGTGAATTCCGTACTACAATCAGAGAATGTAAAAAAGCATTATCTGAGTCCCATATGCATGCTTATTTTGTATTATATGAACCATTGTCGCATACATATGCGTGATTATTTTGTATTATAATATATAAACCATTATTTTCCAAAAAATGGTAAAAATTTTATATTATAAAATTAAATAAAAAATAATTTTCAATAAATTATTATTTTAAAAATTATATTAATTTCAACTATTATAAAATGAAGATTTGGCAAATGAACTTAAATGTGCACATATAAACATTTCCATTTATTCATTTTATTTCTTCAAAAAATTAATGACCTCCTTGAAATATGTAAATTTGCATTTTTTCGTTATCATTTCCATATTTGTAGCAATTAAGTTTCTATGGCATACGTATGTATACATATATTATTTCATTGGTGCATTTGTATGTATGTTTACGAAAGCAAATATGAGCCACATACATATGTTTATACATTCATAATAACAAGTGCCGCACGCATCTTTTCGCATCTCCGTTGTCACGGTCAACCAAAGGCCGAAGCTGAGGGTAGAAAATCCACGCTATGCCAAAAAAAAAATAAACGAATGGCCGTCGATAGTCACCGCTTCCCTTGCCGCTGTAACAGCTTCGCCAACAAACTCGACGCTGATTTTTGAGAGCCACGGAAAAATAGTTTAGAATTGACAAATGTTGTAAATCCACAACAGCTATGTTGCCACTTTTTTCACTTCTTTCTTAGAACAAATACCGGAAGGTGTTCAATTTATGATTTTTAGCTTTTCGTCGCGAAAAGGCGCTTGTAGGCAAAAGCATGCTCGGGGAGATGTTACGGCGTCTGTTTTTATGAATGAAGCGAGGTCGCTTGTGGAATTTGGGGCTGAGTTTATGAATGAAATCGATTTTGTTGTAAAATTTACTACATTCGGGATTCGCCATTTTGCTCCCATATTGACTTGTGATGCTTCTGCTATTTAGACAATTGTTGTTTTTGTAGAACAATGCTTCAATTTTTTCCTGGTGACATATTCACATGTGTACGCATATGTATGTTTGTATGCTTGTGCATTATTTGTTAGGAAGTGTATACAAATATATATGTACATGCATATGTATAAGTACATATGAATGTAAGAACATGCAGATTATGCGCGCACGTGTAAGATATTGATAAGTGATAAGATCATGATTTGAATTTCTGAACGTGCACATGCGTATACATATGTTCATGCATATGAGCATGTGCAGAGACATAACATTAATATGATACATACATATATTGTTGTGATAAATTCAATTCAATTCAAACAAAAATATTTATTAGTACTCAAATAGTAAAATCAAATAAAATGATTAAATATTGAAGTCCAAATTGACCGTAAATGGTACTATGCATGCATTCATACAAAATTATACTCATATCATAATTATTTTTACATGCTAATATGGAAATGCTGACGATAAAACGCAAAACATACATATGTATTTGCATACATTGCGAAAGCAAAAATTGAAGCATTCAAAATATCACAATGCTGTTGTTGGGAGTATCATAAGGAGCATGCATACGTATGTATATTTATGTCTCTTCATATGCTTGAGTATGTGAGACGGAGAACATAAAGAAATGTCTTTATGTGTGAGAGGTGTGTTTTGTACACATTTTTCGGTGTCAAAAATTAATAATTACGGGCATGCATACATTTAAACCATTTTTTTCAGGAAAATGGTAAAAACTTTAATTTTTTTTACAAACCGCCTCTGCATATAATTTATAGATGATCGGCATATATTTGGTACCAAAGCATATACTTACATATATAAATTAAGGGTCGGCTTCCGTACAATCAAAACGAGCTACTCGATTACTTTATGGAATAATTTCCTTTTTATATAAAATTTTACTTACTTACTATAAACATACATGTATGTACGATTTCTTATTTACTAGTACTTTTTTCCACTACATACTCAGTTATTATAGCGTAACCAATAATCATTTTAAACCTCAGTTTGGTGAAGAAGCGGCTTAGTGGTGCTGTTGTAATTTTTTGAAATGAAATTTATTAACTAACAGTGATATTTATTATTTGCTGAATTGAATTTCTGACATGCTTTACTATGCTAATTTCATCTTCTTAAGAATCAGCGTCTCGCTGATTATTAAATATTGACTACTGAGAGCTGTGGCTAATCATATATATTATTTCTGTAAGGTCTTTTTGTGTTAGTTCCTAATTTTCTGCTCTCATTTGGAACCAATATTAATAAATAAGATATCGTTTTAAAGGTGGCGGTTAGCTCTACATGCAAAACCATGTTTTAATTAGCGGGGTGCTTTTGTTTAATCGTATTTTATAAAAATTAATTATTTAAAAAAAAAACGCTAAGTATGCTGCGAGAGCGCCATCTACACTTGAATAGTGGTAAAATAAGTGAATAAGACTGCGTTCACTGGAATTTCAAATAGCGGTTTGCGCATATTTGTATGTATAGTGTAGCTAATTGAAAATCTTTTTTTATATTCCTGTGATAAAATACATAATTGGTTAGTTCTAAGATGTGCATTTTTACATGAATTACATGTGTTCACATTTTGTTCATATTGTTAGATTATAATGCCTAGGGCCACCTTAAATCCTTCAACTGAGCGAAGAAGACGTCAAGAAGCTAGAAGAAGTCGACCAAGCCAGCAAAAAAATATTCATCTTGCCCATGCAAGGCAAACAATGCATAATCGTCGACAGGAACAAAGTCATCAAATGGTAGTCCAGCGTAGGAGTGACTTGGTACCATCATATATTTTAAAGCTAAGCAGTGACACAAATTCTAGGAGAATACAGGAAAAGCTTCCAAAAACTTATTGTTCCGCACGCCTCGGAATCATCCAAGAACCACATAGCGATCGTATGGATCAACAATGTATATTTTGTATGGCAAAACTATTTGCAAGTTAAGTTAGCTATAAAAGTTCTTCAATTTGTTGTCACAAAGGGAAGGTGAGTTTGCCAGAGATTTCTGTATGTGATGAACTTAAAACTCTAATCCAACGCAATGATTCTGTAACAAAAAACTATTTGGAAAACATAAGAAAATTTAACAACGCTTTAGCATTTGCATCAGTCCAAGTAAACTTTGTTAACATCCCTGGAAGAGGCCGCTTTTGTTTCAAGCTAAACGGTCAAGTATATCATAGAATTGGAGGTTTACAACCACCTGAGGGCGAAATACCCTCATATGCTGGCCTATTTATTTTAGACAATGATGATGCTTTGCACTATCGTACAAACCGAGAGGTTAATAACAGTTGTTGCCTGTTTCTTATGAACCAACTACAAACAATGCTTATAGCCTACAATCCGTATGCGAGTTCATTCAATTGTGTCAAAGATATGTCTAATAATACGGATTTCCATCCCGGAAGATATAATGCACCCACTGTATCTAAAGTTGYGGCAGTTTTTTTGAATCAAGATGACGTTCCACCAGRCAAATTTGACTTTACAATTTCTTATAAGTCAGATGGATCACTTAGTAAAATATCSTATCTGAATCCCCATTCAGATCCAATGTGCTATCCTCTGCTCTTTCCCTGTGGAGCCGCAGGATGGAAACCAGGTATGCACCATGTCGACATCCACGCAACTGCAATACGAAGCGTTACCACTCAATTGCAATATTATTGTTACCGTTTAGCAATAAGAGGTGAATTTAATATAACACAAGCTTCAGGCAAATTATTTCAGCAATACGTTGTAGACAGTTATGTCAAAGTGGAGGGCCCCAGAGTTGCATACATTAGATCACATCAAAAAGATTTACGAGTTGAAAGCTATAAGGGGTTAATGAATTTCCTTCATGCAGATGCTCAACAAAGAGGTGCAGCTACAGGACTTCCTGTTATTCTTCCGTCTTCGTTTATTGGTAGCCCGCGAAACATGCTTCAAAATTATCAAGATGCTATGACTACAGTATCCCGCTTTGGCAAACCAGACATTTTCCTTACATTTACTTGCAACCCTAAATGGATTGAAATAACATCAGAACTTAAGTCGTATGAGAGGACAGAAAACAGGCCTGATTTAGTCTCAAGAGTATTTCACTTAAAACTGAAATTACTTTTAGATGATTTATTAAAAAAGCACGTACTAGGCGTAGTTCTTGCGTATGTTAGTGTAATCGAATTCCAAAAAAGAGGCCTACCGCACGCGCATATTCTTCTTATGCTTCGAGAAATCGACAAGCTCCGTTCAAATGAAGATGTGGATTCCTTAATTTCTGCCGAGCTTCCAAACAATGAGGAAGACCCGCAACTTTTTACAATTATAAAGCAAACTATGACGCACGGTCCGTACGGTATTTTAAATCCCAACAGCCCCTGTATGAAAGACGGTCAGTGTAGAAAAGGGTTCCCCAAAGAATTTCGAAGTGAAACAAACATAAACGTAAATGGTTACCCTCTTTATAGACATCGTGAGAATTATGTTACAGTAACACTACGTATGGTCTAAAGGCAAATGGTGCATAAGGGCGAGAAACAGTAAGTGCATTGGTCGGATGATACACGGAAATACGTACGGTAAACGATGTAGTCTATGATAGCTTTCAAGCAGCTGCGGAAATATTGCATTTAGTAGGTAACAATGCTGAGTGGAAAAAATGTTTGCAGGAAGCTGTAACTTACCAAATGCCAACTCAGTTGAGATGGCTTTTTGCAATTATTTGCGTTTTCTGTTCACCAACCAACATTTTGGAGCTTTGGCATATATTTCGTGATGCATTATCAGAGGATTACCAAAAAAAAAACACCAGCGCGACGAGTCCTACAATCGTGCTTTACTAGATTTAGAAAACATTTTTAAAATGCATGGCAGAACGTGTCAACACTTTTGCTTACCTCAACCAACTATAGTTGACCAGCCTAACATACTCTACAACGTTGAACAAGAACGTCAACATGGACAAAAAGCTTTTAGCAAACTG
>NW_017534934.1:10629-23855 GCF_001853355.1 Bactrocera latifrons
TTGGTTTAAGTATGACAGGGATGGGAAAATTTTTAGCCCGCAAAGTTAGCAATGCCTAGCCCATTGAAGGTAATATCAGTTTACTGAAGGAAGGGCATAAAAAGTTGCGAAAAAATCAATGAAATTCTTTCGAAACTTGATGTTCAACGCAAAACCAGAAATAAAGAGATTCCCAAATTATCTCTCATTGGAAGTGAGAGAGCAATTGCTAAACGTCAAAACCTCACGAACTCGATCCGCTGTCAAAGTTCAGGAGGTTTGGACGTTTAGCMATTGGAAACGAGCGATGAATCTTTCCAAAAAATATATAAATTTGTGAAATTTAGATGTATGAAACGTTTTGTAATCCATCATATTATTATTTCCGATGGAAAATTATTGAAAACATTTATTGATTGAGAGCTAAAAAGCATAAATCCTTTTATTTAGTATTGAAAGATCAAAAGTCAGTTGTTTTAACATACGATTTAAATAGATTCTCCATATATTAAATAACCACTATAGAGTAATTTTTTTTCGTACTAAATGTCCCATCTGGTCATAATGGAAAATGTTATAAAAAAGCGCTCTCACACTGGAATAAGTCGAACATCCCTTTATCCCTGGCAGAATGGTTGTTTCAATACTGGCATTGCACAAATTAAAGAGCAGAAATTTACTACATATCGGAATTGTAATGTTGTGTGAACAAAAAGAGAATTTCGCATTAATATTTGTTTTTATTTACCTTTGTATGGTGGTAAATTCTAATCACAATTGAAAAAAATTATACAAGATATACGTGTTTCTAAAAAAATAAAGAAAGTTATTTAATAAGAAAACAGCAAATTTTAAAACTTCATAATACCATATTGTTGCTTTTATATTGTTCACACCAATGTATATGTAATAGCACTGTTAATGCTGATGATGCCAGTTGTAAAAATTAATTTTAGTTACAGTAGGGAAATCTTTTTCAAGTCGTGTCAAGTCAAAGTTATGAAGAAATTGCTGGACATGGAGGCAGAGAAGCTACCAGTGGAAATAGGAAAATTGGTCGATTTGAAAGAAATTCGTACACTGTTCCAGAAAATACTCGACAAATCTCAGAATTCAAGTATGTTTTACGTTTAATTTTGAATGAATTTTTCATATTAAATTTTAAGTGCAAAATGAATTGTTTTTTTCCTGCAAGTGCAAAATGAACTGACTGTTACTTCATTTTTATTTTTTCTTTATTGGGGTTTAATAAAGTTTAAAAAACAACTATAACTCTAAAGTCCAAACTGTTTTCAATTAGGCAGACAATAGCGTGGCCAGTACAACCCTTTTTGCTTTTGCCTCCCTTTGTCCCGATGTAGTCGTATCTTCGACTATTTGGGGCTCACTTTCTTCATCTATTTCATCGACTAAGTAGCCTTCATTTTCAATTGTTATGTTATGAACAATCATGCATGCCATTGTAATTAATTTTGGCAAATATGGAGGCCGAACTTCGATGTATTTGAGTATTCTAAATTTTTTTTTTAAACACCAAATGCCTGTTCCTCWACAACGCGGGTTGAAGACAGAATCGCATTGTATTTTGACTGCATTGGAGTTAAGAACCCGTTATCCTGATACGGCACCATAAGGAACAATTCTAATGGATATCCTCCATCGCCCAACAAATGGTAATTRGAACAGATTTTAATCTCCTTGCTAATCATAGCTTTCCTGACAGAGCTCCTTTGCCAAACTGATGCGTAGTGGCATGCACCTGGACTATCTACAATAGCCTGAAGAAAATATTTCCAGTTAGTAATTATTATCATGCAAAAAAGTAAATTTTTCATCTGTGTAATGATTGAATACGTTGCCTTTCGGTTGCGATAGCTGATTTCATCTTTGATTGGCTTCGAAATTGGAATAAGAGTTCCGTCGATGCATGCAATTACAAAATTAAAAAGATTATACCGCAGGTTTGTAAATTCTTCATTTACTTGTTTTTTTTCCGCTGCAGTTTTGGGAGATTTGATTACATCTCCCTTCAAGCGGCAATCATTTTAATTATTTTCAGAAACACCTTATATGCGAGGCCAGCTGCCACACCAAACCGATTGCTGACATCTCTGTAAGAACAATTATTGCTTAGCTTTCAAATTGTTATTTGTAAAGCTTTTTCCAACGTTATTGCTCTACGTCCAGTTTCACTTGAATTCCGCCAAGGCTTAATCGCAATCTGCAACTTCTTTACAGTTGGGGTATTAGTTTTATCAATACTCAATACTCTACGTATTTTATAATAAATACCTGAAATATACTTTCCTTCATTCGAAAATGAGAATGAAATACATCGTCTTCCATGCTTTCGATAACCTTATAAAATTTTTTGGTTTTTGGAATTCTTCTCCGTGAATTTTCGCTAGCTAATAATCCAAAACGACGGCTTTTTTTTATTGTTTATTTATTCCAAGGCTGTTTTCAAAAGAATACAGCAATATTCCTGCACATTCATTTAAAAAAACTTTGTTGTCGAATATGTTAATGTTAGTGATGGTACCAATCTTTTGCTCGTCCATAAATGCAGTAAAATGCCAACAATTTATCTGACAAAGCAGTAATGCCATGCAATATTGCTTTGCACTGTAAATGAATTTCTTTGCAGTGTTGCATTGCACGTTTAGGAAGTCAGCCAACCATTTTTTCTGTTCTTTGCTGGGTTGACACTTTTCCCTTCTAGAAGAACGTCAGAAATTATTCAATTCATGATTTTTAGCTTTTGCCATCGTCGTGAGAAGACCCTTGTTTGCGAAGGCATGTTCGGGGAGATGTGATGATATTGTYCTTGCGTTCATGAATGAAAACGTTGCTTCTATTTGGGCATCGACTATTTGGCTGCGTGTATACATTTGTGTTTACTTTATTATTTCTTAACGAAAGTTGAAACTTACGGTTCGATTCTGTACTGTGATACAGTATCAAGTCTCTAAATTTAAGATTTTAAGTTAGGACAATTTTGAGACTTGAGACGATTTTGCTATTCTTTAAGTGACAGTTACAAAATCTATTACATTTCATTATTCAAAGAGGTTTTTATACTTGTATGAAAATAAATATGTCGATAATATTAAGTTTTCTATAACATATAATAATAAAAAGATAATTATCAATAAAAATAAAAATATGTATTGACTTTGTTTCATAATATTAACGAAATTTATGTAAAATTTATTTATTTTTAACCTTTTCGTGYTTGAGTTGCTTACAAAATATAAAAAAAACGACAATCGATTAATATCTATGGTGATCTCTATTAAGTATATTCAAAATGGCAGACAAGAGTTCTTTTTGGTTTTGTGACCTGCTATCTACCAGGTCTCAAATTTGAGGCAATATTTTGAGACTAAAGCTAGAGACTGTTTAGTGAATAGYAACTAGTTACAAATTGAGATTTTACCTGAAAATGTCTCAAATAGAGACTAGGGACTCGTCACAAAATCCCGCTATTATTGTACTTATCCTCTTTTTAATAAAAAAGAAAATTACCTATGAAAAAACCTATTACCTATTACAAAATTATATACTATATGTACATATGTACGTGCCAAAAAGATTGTGCTAAAAATTAAAAAAAAAAGAATAAAAAGAAAGAAACGTGCAGCGTGTATGCTGAAATGGAAAATATATAAACAGATACTATAATTACATTAAATACCTATCCCGCTTACTTACCATATTACAACATACATATCGTCACCTGAAATTCAAAATAACATATCATCAAAAAACTCGAAATTGAGTATCTTATTGATTGCGCTTCACATATATAATATTACATACTATGTTCAACATTTTCAGGTTCTGCACTCAGATATAAACCAGTTTTAAAAAGAAAATTATATTTCATTTCACAACAGTAATGAATTCAGTTGAATTTAATTGAACTTCTCTAAGTAAATGAAAGGGAATCCAAAGTAAATACTGAATCGAAGCATTCTACGTGTCGGCAAATTATCCAAACACAACACAAAGAAATCAGATGGTTTCCCAACTCGTGAACACGCAACGTATAAATGCCCATGTGAAAAACAATAATTTTCTAAATTTATCGCGCGAACACTAAGCGATTGGCCTTGCGACTTGTCAATTGTCATTGCGAYCTCACGGCGAACTGAAAATTGCAAACGTTTGAAGTCAAACGGTAGATCAGTCGGAATCATTGGTATTGAAGGTATACATACATTTTCATTTCAAATTCGGCATAAGTCTCTTTACCGAAAGTCGAGTACTGTTGCAAAGTCGCGATGGATTCAAATTTCGCAATATCATAATAACTGTACCAACTTTGAGTTGAAAAACTCCATTGGATAATGTACTACATCATCGGGATTTGTTGTGGAATCAACGGACTTGTATGTCACCAAATCGCCAGCAATTTTTGATTGAATGGTGAAATTCAGTGCGTGTAGATCATTATTCTTTGTAGCACGAATTGCTCGTTGCCTTAACCAAGCATAATTCTGATAATTCTCACTMATGCTTGGGAAAACATTTTCAATAAGAGCTAACAAATTGGCAAAAGTTGTTGGTAAGAGTAATTAATCCAGATGTCGTATCAACAAGGACTTTTTTATTTCCAACAGCTAACAATTGTTTGGAAAATTGTGCAGCACTTTGATCATTTTGAAGTTGAACTCTCCCTTTTGTGTTATTGCATAAATGTGATGCCCTTAAGGCAAGCATTCAATTCATCTGCAGGCCTTCACCGGAAATTATTGGCAACGCCTGCCAGAAATCGTCCCCCAACAATATCATCAAGCTGCCGAAAATGTTGTTATTTGCCGAAGATCCTTCTGTGTGAAGTTAAGTGCTTACAGTGATTTTTTATGTGTCTCATTCTGCACTAATCCCAAATAATGAGCTTGCATTGCATCTACAATATTCCCATTGCACTCGATCGGCAAATATTGCATGTTGGAGTATCAATTGTGTTTAAATTGAGTGGCTACTTAAGCGCAGAATGTGCAGTACGACCGCCATCTAGAGGAATCACCGCAATTCCAGAGGATGCTAACGATAAAGCTGTCACATCTTGATCGATTCAATGAAATGACAAATGTTTTCCTGTTCCTCCAGGTGCGTCCAGGAAGAATAGACCACCGGTATTATTGCACTGCATTAATGTCTCCTATACTTGTGTTTGCTGTTCATTCAGCAACGGCACATTATTTCGAACGAATTCCTGCAATGTATCAACATTGTATTGCAGCTCTCGATTTAATTCTTTGTTGAATGCATCGTGCATCGATCGATATGGCGCAATCCTTCCTACTTCAATCAGTAGCTTATTTGCAATAGTCAAGCATTGTTCCTCAATCAGAATTTATCCTTCATTGTAGATTTCATCGGTTTGAATGTCAGGATTATTTGTTTGAATGCGCGAGCGATGCAAGTATCTTCACATATGTCGTCTTTGTATTTGTTCCATAACTGAATTGGTTGTGAAGGAAAACATGTGGTGATGATAATTGCGAACAGCGTTCGTATTTGGTATTTGATGAAACAACTTAGTCCGCAAGTGTTAAATCCCAATGATAATCGTTCTCCAGCAAACCCAATAGTTGACATACTTCTCGATATGTTTGGCATTGGTGGCCATTCACAGTTTTCAAATGCGAAAATTATTTTGGTCCATGTACATTTACCAACAGCAATCACAAATAAACAGTATACAAGCGACGTAGTGCATCGGTGGAGAACACCTGTGGCCAACCARGAACTGGGGTTCCTTGTTTGCGACGTTGGAATTTCTTTGTCGGTTGATTCCAAGTGTAATACTTGGGCATTTCAACGTACATCAGCGTCGCTGCGAATGGATCTGCTTCACACATTGCAAAGAAGCTAGTAAATTTTGCCGATGGTGGTCTCTCAGCTCGTTGTGGCGCATTAGCCTCAGTGAAGTAAACTCTTTGGCCATTTTCTAAATCCACTGCTAAATGTACAACTGTGGGATATCTTTCATGAATTTGAAACGACAATAATCGCCACAGTGCTTCATTAGTACAGACCTATCTGCCCATTTGGAAGTTGTTGATTTTGTCATTCGCATTTTCCGACGCAAAACCAAACACAGCCATGTCGGCTTTGTCACATACTTTCACAAATATTATATCTGATTGGTTTGGCAATCTCTCAATAACAACTCAACATTTGCATGTGTTTTGAATATTCGCGATAGCAGCAGACAATATGGTACAATGAAATCATTTCCGATCTCAGTCTCTTAATTCTTTTGAACGCCGACGATAAACTGGATATCCATCGTTCCCTGTGAGTGTTTCAGCAACTAACGGTTGCGGATATCGTTTTGTGCACTTTCCATCAGCCATGCAAGGCGATAATGGATTTAAAGCACCGCAGGGTCGATGCATCATCTGTGTCGTTACAATGTCGTGTAGATGGGGATCAGTGACTGGATAAGGATTTTCAGCTGACATGATGCCATTCACTTYATTTGAATGCAATTTGTTCAGTAACCAAATTAGGATATGAGCATGCGGTAGTCAACGCTTCTGTGTTTCGTACATATAACAACGTGTATCACCAAGAACTCGATACTTAGTAAGCACATCCATCATAACCGTAAATTTTTTGCTGAAATACTCTGGCGATTATGTCATGCCGATCTTTCGGGTTTTGGCCTTGTTCCAACTCACGTTCAATTTCCGTCCACGTCGGATTACATGTGAAGGTAATAAATAAATCCGGAGTTCCGTAATTTCGCATGTACGTCATAGCTTCTTGAGCGTATTCGTGCATGTGGCGTGGGCTTCCGATATAAGATGGTGGGAGAATCGTCAGATGTCCAATATTCTGAACATCACCATCTGAATGAATAACACCGGTGCCATCTACTTAAAATATTGGTTTGTAGTATATGTTAWGTATCAGAGATGGCGCTGTATGTAAAATAGATTTTCCCGCTTTTCTGTTGAAATTATTCCTGAATTTTCTTTGCTATAAACCTCACGGAGAACGAGACCTTTCCAGCAAATGCAAAACCTTAAAAATCGGTTTGGGCGTTCTGGAGTTATACCGTCAGGAAGGAAAACCCGACTTACTTTTACATAGTAGATTTCACAACAGTAATGAATTCATTTCGATTACAAAAATGAAGTGTTATTTAGTTGAACTTCTCTAAGTAAATGAATGTGAATCCAAAGTAAATACTGAATCGAAGGGTTATACGTGTCCGCAAATTATCCGTTTCATTGAAGTGCTCTTTGGTAAACCACATTAACTATAATTTTTCTATCGGCCATTATTATAGCAATAGTTGTAGTACAAAAATTCTGTATAAAACCAAAGGAAAACCTAATCCTACAAATTCGAAAAAATTTTCTTAGATCTGTACAACCACAATTTAATAACATTTTTACAACTTTTAAAGCTACTTGAGGGCAAGTAGGAATTTGAGGAGGGAAATTTGTTAAAAGAAACATTCGCAGCAACTACCAGAATCGATCGACTTTATTGCTGTTCAATAAATAATAATTAAAACAAWCAATCMTCCACTTCAATATATTGTAAATTCTGCTGACCATTCAACATCCGCAAAACTCTGCCGTTAGTAGTTTATGGTATTTTTAAGATACTATGTTCAGTTACATTTCTTAACTCAATAAAGCAAAACTTAACTTATATCCATACATAAGTGTAAGGAAACTGGTAAACGGTAGGTAGGCGAATTAAGAAAAAATTCAACAAAGCGTTTGGAACAGTTTCGCTTGAAACTAATATTATAAAAAATAATAAATAAAAAAATAAAAACAAAAAGAAACGCTAAAATCTTTAGTGTCGCTAAGTGTCCGTTGAATCAAAAGTGCCGTGTGAAGTGCCGCAAAGAGGAACAGATAACGTACGTAAAGTTGCAACATTTTCATYGTTGCCGCCTCGTCAACGCCATCATCGTCGCTGCCCCTGTATTTTTATGAATATTACCGTTGCCGCTTCGTGGGAATGCGCTGAAACTGCGTCATATGCCAAAGGGAAGTGAGCGCCGGTATACAGCCGACGCACCTGGTAACGAGTGCGGATTATTGAAAGTAGTGCAAACAAACAAAGATTCAATAAACAGCAAAGTGCAAGTTAACTACTTCTAAGTTTAATTTTTATTTTTTATTTTAACACGTTTTGTCAAAACTGTACTGTAATATAAAAAACACGTTTTCAATTTTAATTTCTAAGTTGCTGGAGCAATGTCCAACCAACTCAAAGAACAGCCGAATTAAAAGTGAAACTTAAATCTAAGCTTATGCTATCATTAACTTTTAATTCTAAGCGCCGGCAGAGCGAGACGTCGGCAGCGACGTATATTATTTGTATCGTGCTAGTAGCGTCATTAAAATTATTAATATTAGTTTAGCGTTCTATTAGTGGGTAGCGGTAAATTGGCGTGATGCGTTTGCCAAATTGCGTCTGGATTCCTGAGCATTCTTAAGATTACCTGGTACAGTACCCTGTTTAACAAAATATTTATTTTGCTAACTTGCACACTTTCAGTTTTTGGTTCCCCCTTTTTTCACTATATTGACATACATACGTATGTATAGAACAATATATAACATAAAATAAAACAATATGTTTTTATTTACAGCACTATGTGTTTCCTTTGAGTTTTAATTCGAACTGAGTACTAAATTTTATTGTTAGTTATTTAGGGCTTTCACAAGTCTCATAAAGTTATAAATTATAACGATTCGAAAACATAGCATTGAGAATTGTAAATGTGTAAACTCATTTTTGTATGAAATCCAACAACAATTTTTTTAAACAAGTGTAAAAATTTATAATTTTACGATTTTACAATGCTTTGCGACGGGGTGTGAGTACCCCAATTATAATAATAAGGTAAGCTCGAGCCCTATAAGTGTCATCAAAATTAGGTTTGCGCGTGTTTTGCTCTAATAMTTGGGAGAGCGGATGCCCTTGTAGCGCATTCCATTAAGCTAACAGTACAATAGGAGTCTCAATAGTAAGTTGATTCCTAATTATGCAGACATTGGTGTCAGCGAATTTATGTTCTGTTAACTCCTCCCGCCGAAATTCTAATCGTCCCCGATTGATCTTTAAAAGTATGGTATGTCGTTAAGACTTTTATGCCTTGAAACTTTCCTTGTCACTTTTGAATAGTGATTTTGGCCATTTTTCGTGTCCGAATTTTAAGAGCTATAATTATGATTATAAAAAAGACCAAAATACCGAAATGAGCTAGCATACTAGACTTGACTAGTAATGCCAAAAGAAAATCCCGAAAAGGATAATAAAAAACGAGGGAAAATTGCGAGCTATTTGCAATTCTAGTGGGAAGAAGAATGGTAAGTGAACAAATTTGCATATTATAAATAAATTTTAAATTAATAACTTTATGCCATTGCAGCATTAAAACAAAGTACATATCAATATCTAAAAACATTTTGAAATAATTATAAATACATTTAATTAATTCCTATTTCTCTCTTTAGAAATCATCATTTCATCTTTCAGCAGCAGAAGCAGAACAATTTTGATTTGTGAGTTTTTTGTTAAATTTTATATATTATAGTGCATATAGTAATATTCAATAAATTTTATATATAAGAGCGTGGGCTTAAGCGGCCTGTGCAGTGTTTAAATTATTTGAAAGAACGTGTGTTTTATAGCTGAACTTTTTGATTAATTAAGAATTTTTTTTGTTTAATTTGTGTTTAATTCTCACCGACGAGAGTTTGAAATATTTATATTTCATTATACATATTAAAATTTAAAATGAACAAAAAGACATTTTCGAACCTTTTGAGTAAAGAGAAGGCAAATTTTAGGGCTACAGTTGCGAAGTTTCGCAAAATGAATGAAGATAGTAGTATTTTAGAAAGCGATGATATATCATCCACAAGCAGGGCAGCAGTYTGTGAAGTAGCAGATAGTTGTAGGGAAACATTATTTAATTTAAATATTGATGAGGAACTGGAATATAGTAGTAAAAGGGAAATGATACATTTTGTACTAGGACTCTTTTAGGTAAAAGTAGGCAGGTAGTAGAAATGAAATCTRTAGCTGAGGGGAAGTTATTGTATTTGGGAATACAATACAATTTTAATTTTCCAGACTTTGATTTCCTAGACGATGCAGAAAAAGTTTCTATAGATATAGGAATAGATGGACTTAAATTGTATAAAAGTTCCAATAGGACACTATGGCCAATTTTAGGTAATGTAGTAGGCTTCTCTAATACAAAACATTTTACAATCGCTTTCTTCTCAGGAATGAGTAAGCCAGTGAATGTAAATTACTTTATTAGGGAATTTTGTGAAAAAAAAGTTCTTGCAAGAAAACCGAGTTAAAGTAGGATCTAGGCAGAATTCGAAAGAGTTTAGTGTTGAGCTTTTTTTTTTTTTGTGACGCACCGGCTCGCGCATTTATCACTGGTGTAGAGTCACACACCGGGACATTTTTTTTTTTTTTTTTGTGACGCACCGGCTCGCGCATTTATCACTGGTGTAGAGTCACACACCGGGAAGAATAGCTGCCCTAAATGTTTTCATAAAGGGATTTATAAAGAGAGGAGAGTGTGTTTCTCACAAACCGTAGGAGAACTTAGGACTGATAGTTCATTTAGGAATGGAGTAGATATAAGTCATCATTTAGACGACTTTAAGCAGGGGAAAATTTGCTAGAATCCGTAAATATTAACGTGGTTTCTCAATTTCCGTTAGATCCCATGCATTTAGTTGATTTAGGGGTTACTAAGAAACTTCTTCAGTTGCTTGTTAAGAAAGGGAACGTAACAAAAATGAATGAAAAAATATTGTATATTAACATCTACGTTCCCTCTGAATTTTCCAGACGCAGTAGACATCTACGAAGCGGTTTTCGAGTTACAGTTGTCACCAGTTCAAAAAACATAGTTTTGAGAAAAACGCGATTAAAGTTTCACACCAGCGGTTTGAAGTGCCGAGCTCTCTTTGTTATTTGTCGAATAACTTAAAGACTAATTATCGGATCAACGTGAAATTTTCAGAGAATATTTTCAATTACACGTAACGAAAATGCAAAAAACAAAAATAAATTCTTTGAAAATTCTGACTACCCCTAACCCCTTAAGGTGTAAAACCAATCATATAATGAAAGTCAGCCGGATATTCGAAATAGTTATTTAGGGGCTAGGCCAAGTTTTAGATCAAAATTATTTACTTTAAGCACAAATATACACTCTTATGAGTTAAACACACCCTCTTATTTTCATTGAAATAACTACATATTGGGCGGTAATGCAGTACAAAGTCACCCGGAAGTTCGAAAATCTTTATATTATATTATATTAAGTATATGGGGGCTAAGGGAAGTATTGGTCCCAWTCAACCCTTTTTATATGCAGACATATTATTATAAGAGAAGAATTATCCCTTAATTCCAGTTATATGTATAACACATTGACAGACATTTTCGACCATAAGTCAACAATAGGTACCCATATCCGGTACCTAGGGTATTAAACAGTTTTGAATAGATTTGTCGTAAGGTGGCATACACTAAAGTCATTATTCGTGCAAAGTTTAATCCCATGTTAATTACTTCTTAATTTGTGTACTAGAAAGTAAAAGAATTAGGTTTAATTTAAAATTGTGCCATAGTAGAGTAGGTTTGCTTATTGTCCGGTTTCAGTCCTTTTCATTATCACGGTCTGTATAAGCTATGTCATACCATCTCGGAGATTTTTACGTTTCTTGCGCATATACTTATCGATTTACTTGTATAGCGCTTTCAGTAGTTTTGAACAGTACCGTTATATAGGAAGTGAGCAGGGTTTTCATCTGATTTAATTCATTTTCACACTATCAGTAGTAGTTCTTATAATATTTGTGCTGGGCGAATGTTGTTGTTGTAGCTTTAGTCGTTTAGGAGATATGCACATTAAACATATTAAGGGGCGGAGCCACGCCCACTTTTCCAAAAATTTTTATCCACAGAAGCCCTTGCTACTGTGATACCCTGTGCCAAATTACAGTTTTATATCTTAATTAAGTGCTTAGTTATAGCATTTTATAGGTTTTCGGTTAATGGCGATTTGTGGGCGTGGCAGTGGTCGTATTAGGCCCATCTACGAAGTAGAACTTTTGAGGAGCGCCTAATGAAAAGGAAGGMATTTCGAAATCCTATTGCTCAAAATGTAAGGTACACTTAGATGTAATCCAAAAACTGTTTTGTTTCATATAACAAATAAAATATATTCGAAATTAATGAATATAATATATAAAATTAATATTAACCTGTGTTTTAAAAAGGTACAATGTTGCTTAAAAGCAACATTTTGTAACGCTAAAACCAGCAGAGATAGAAGTTTGAAATTGATATCAGTTAATATTCAAGACTAAACTAATAACCGTGTGCCTTCAAAATATTTTTAGCCACGCCCACTTTTATTTTGACATAAAAGGGTTATAAAGAAGAAACATCAGCTACATTTAGGTAAGATATTGCTCTATATAGATAAAGTACTTATGATTTCCGTGAATATATGACTACAAGAAGGTCTTTTTTAAGTCCCCCACAAAAATCTCTAATCTTCCTGCGCTCCATTTCCCTTCATAGCGTTTATGTATTAAGGAAATATCCTGATGGAATTTCTCGCCTGCTCGTCAATCACAGCATCCACATTTACCAGTGTTAAAGTTTCTAGCAAATAGATACATATGTATCTCTATTTGTACTGTGGTAATCACTAAATTGATAAAATGGTAAAGTGTATAGTGTAGAAAATTTATTTTTATTTTATTTATTTACAAGAGAGTTAATTATAAATAATTAATTCTCTAAGTTAAAGCGCTGGCTACTGAGGCCTTCGACTCCTATATTAATATATTATAAGTGTGTATAAGTATCTAACATTGGTTTAATTACAATTAAATTAAGTTTGATATCTTACATATTTTTAGGAAATTGTTTAAATAATTTTACCAAAAGTGGTTGTCCTAGATGTATTTAAAGCGGTGCATTCATATAGGATTTGATTTACTGATATATGGACATATTTGGCTGATTACAATATGAACATCTTGGTTTATCCATTTTGTTTAAAAGATGACTGTGAGTTTTGAAAGTGTGGCATATACTCAGGCAAACAAACGTTTTTATATCTTCGTGAGAGCAATCAGTTGGGTAGTTTGGATTGTTACCAGAGAGACTATGTTTCTTGTAATTGGGTTGAAAAGCATACAGTGACCAAA
>NW_017534935.1:0-20737 GCF_001853355.1 Bactrocera latifrons
ATATAATTTACTTATTATTAAATGTTCAAACATAATCGCATTTACAATTTACCTGACTCCAAAATGAGAAGTCTTTCGTTTTGTATTCGCGCGCAAAATCAAGCCGATCTTTTTTATTTTTTGCACTAATCCAGGGCTTTTTTCGCGCCACTCGTCCATTTAAGTTGTTTTTCCGTAACACTCTTCTTACAGTTTCCGCACAAACATTAATCCCAAAATTTTCTTTGAGAAATGTAGCAAGTTTTGGGGCATAGAGAAACGGATCCTTTTGAATTTCTTTTAAAAAGTACTTTTCATCTCTCGAACTTAACTTTCTTTTAGCTACTTTTCTTTGCTTACTTTCTATTCTTTCGCTGTCTTTATATCTACTTATGATATCATGTACAGTCGACTTATTTTTATTTACTAAAACCCCAATTTCAAGTTCAGTTTTACCTTTTGAATGGTGATAAATGACCAATTTTCGCTCTTCGATCGTTGACTGCTTTATTTTACGTGACATTTCAAAAACCAGGAGAACGRATGTTGTGAAGTGTTACCTTCTTCAAACCTTGATTTCAACTAAAATTTGCTCAATTTAAAAATCATATTTTTTCTGTTCCTAACGGTAAATATTTCACTCCGTTTCGGGCAGGTGTTTTGCCTGACTTTCAATGTGATCGCATTTACAGAACATTTTTTCGTTTTTTGTTTGCAGTACCATTACACTAATGTGTATTCTTTTAATTGTTGCAAGCACTTATTGCGTTATAAGTAAGTAATTTTAGTGGGAAAAAAGCTAAGAAAAAAAAAGAGTGTTAAATATTTAAAAAAAGCCAACACAGATATGTTGATTGCTTGCCTGACTCACGATGTGAGCCACTGTACTTACCATTGTTGAGAATAAAATTGTAAAAGTATAACACAATAATTACCTATCATAATTTATATTAGTATTAATATACAAAACGTTTCATTTCTTTAAGTACTATACGTACATAGATACGCTAAGCCATTAAAATCATATTTCAAACACATTTGTGAAAAAAAAACAGAAAAGACCTTATTTTATACTACTAAATTAATTACAATTTAATAAAATTATATATTATATATTTTTGTAACGAAATTCTCGAATCCAAGGGTGGAGGAGTTACATTCCCATACTCTACACATGTTATGTAGTAATTATATATATGCAAATATATAGTAAATGCTTAATATTGTACTAGCATAATAATATCGTAATAACATATGGGTTCCAAATGCAGCTAAGTTGAGTTGATGATGAGCGTATTAGTGTTATGTCAACGTCAACTCTACTATAAACATATGTGGCAACTACACCACGCCACCCATCTRCCATCTCTCTCCAACGACCGGCACTCACCAGCCATTACGCGGCGTGACGACTCAATGAGTCGGCCATTACGACGCCGTAGAAAACAGACACTCCAGCCACGCACAGACGACTCTTTCTCTTTTACTTCAACCACTCAAGGGAACGGACCACATGTTTAGCGCTCCGCCGTACTTTCATCCAACTTTATCGTCAAACATTAAAACGTAAAATAACAATTTTTTGGATAAGACACTGTAATAAATATGGTGAATTTTGCAATAAATGGACAATCTTATGATAACTTAGAATACGATAACCCCATATTGGTGACTCCGCGACGTGATTAAATTCGATTTCAAAACTCTGTCTCTCCACGCGTTTATGTTCATTAATTAACAAWATATACAGACAGATAAGCACAGACGTTAATAGTAATTGCAAATTCACGCTCGTTGTAATTTCTCATTCATCACTGTCTGAAATTCTTGCTAACCAGTGACCACGTGTTCTCAATCAATTCATTGACATGCCATCAGAGAGATTTTAACTCGTCAAACACGTCCACTAGTAATCCAAACGTCTTAACACCAATCTCTTTGAGCATGACAAACGACCCAACACCGACCATCGGTGACGCCGCCGATGTAACCCAGAACACTGCATCAGTTGTAATTGTGTCCAGTTGCAAACTCCCGCAGTTCTGGTCCATCCAGCCTCGTTAGTGGTTTTTTCAGGTTGAAGCAGTGTTACAGGTGACCCGTATCACAAATGAGGCATCACGTTACAGTCAAATCGTTAGTGTTTTGGACACTGGATATTGAAGCGGTTTTCGGAATCCAGCGACCGCCAGCTTCACCGAGCGCTTACGGAGGTTCAACTCGATGATAAAAAACCTAGCCAGCTTCTGCGCCAACTCAGGATTCTCATGGGCGACAGGGCTTCAGAGGACTTACTGCGTATAAAATGGTTGGCATTGTTACCATCATCAACCAGCCGGTGYCTCTAACTAACTAACTAACTACTCAGAGATGCCCCTCTAGAAGAGCTTGCTGAAGTTGCAGACGAGCTAATGGAAAACCAGGCTGGCCATTCCGTTAGGGCTACACATCACCAGCCTGCCCAGGCAGCACACAGCGGCGACAAATTCGAAAATTCTCTGCTCACCAGCATGGCAAAGAATTTGTCAGGCCTTAAACTTGCCATAGCCAACCTGGTGACCTGTATCAAGGACCAGCGAAATACTCGATACCGACCCCAACCTGCATCTGGCCGTTTCCAGCAGTCATTATCGAAGGAAGAGCCAGCCTCAGRCAAAAAGRGGTTCTGCTATTATCACCGTCTCTATGGGTCCAGAGCCAAAAAGWGCGAGMGTYCTTGCACCTTCAACTCATCGGCGGAAAACTAACTTCGCTGTCGACCATCCAGGCGGCCGGCGGCCGGCGACTGCATAGAGGGTAACACACCACCAACCAGAGAGCATCGCCTTTACATTCATGATCGCACAACAAACATGAGATTTCTTGTCGATTCTGGATCAGTGATCTCTCTCATGCCCAAGTCCGCCATCACYCACACGCTCAAAGAAGATTATCTGACTCTCTTCGCAGCCAACGGGAACGTTATCCGAACCCAGGGTCGAAAAGTCATCACCCTTGACTTCAATCTTCGCCGCACATTTAATCTGATAATTGCAGGTGTTAAATCAGCCATTCTCGGTGCAGACTTCCTGGTCCACTTTGCATTGCTTCTAGATCTCAAAGGACGATGTCTCATCGATACAGTCTCGTCATGCACAACTCAGGGCACACTATCTGAGGCCACGGTACACAGCATTTCAACAATCGACCGCTCAATCTGTCCTGGTACATATGACGCCAAATACCTGCAATTACTCAACCAATTCATCGACATAACTCATCCCAGCACCAATCCTGTCACAGCCACTAACAGTCAAGTCGCTCATCACATTGAGACAACTGGGYCACCAGTATTTGAGCGCCCACGACGTCTCACTGGCGAGAAACTACAAATAGCTAAAGATGACTTTGACCTCCTGCTACATCATGGCGTGATCCGTCCATCSAGCAGTCCATGGGCCAGTCCTATCCATATGGTGCCAAAGAAAACTGGTGGATGGYGCACCACAGGTGACTATAGAAAACTAAACGCAAATACAGTTCCAGATAGATTTCCAGTCCCTCATGGGGATTACATTCTCCAGCGTCTCCACGGATCCACCATTTTCTCCACCATCGATCTAGTCAGGGCTTACCACCAGATACCCATGGCCAAGTCAGACATCGCCAAAACAGCTGTAACCACTCCYTTTGGACTTTTTGAATTTCTGGGTATGCCACCCGGACTACGCAATGCCACGCAGACCTTTCAAAGACACACGAACATCCTCAGAGATTTAGACTTCGTGGGCTGCTTCATAGACGATCTGATTGTCTATTCTCAGTCCCACGAACAGCACCTRCGACATCTCACCACCATCTTTGAAGTCCTGCGTGCACATCATCTGACCATCAATCCAAAGAAGTGCCAGTTTGGCAAGTCTGAAGTCGTCTACCTGGGGTACACCATCAATAAAGACGACTACACTCCACCCGCCGAACGCACGCAAGCAATCGCCGACTACACAAAGCCAGAAACCGTCAGCGATCTACGTCGTTTCCTGGGAATCGTCAACTACTACCGRCGAGCGATCCATCAAGCGGCCCAGATACAATCACCACTGACGGACTTTCTCAAACATGCCAAGAAGAAGGGCAACACTAAAATCCAGTGGACACCTTCTGCAGATCAAGCCTGGCAAAGACCAGGTACTCCACGTACGATCGTGAACTTCTGGATATCTTTGCTGCCATCAAGTTTTTCAAGCACATTCTCGATGGAAGAAACTTCAGCGTCTTCACCGACCACAAGCCAATCATCTACGCTTTTTCTCAACGTGCTGACAAGGCATCACCTCCACAACTACGTCAATTGGACTACATCTCACAGTTCTCAACTCAGATTTTCCATACCAAGGGCACAGAAAATGTCGTAGCTGATGCGCTTTCGAGGATCGATGCCATAACCATGCCAACTAAACTTGATGCTGAGACCATTGCACTGGCACAACTCCAAGATGACCAGCTTAGTGATGTCCAATCCAGCACATCTCTCAAGCTGCACCTGCTGAACATGGAAGGTCATGATATACTATGTGATGTGTCTAATAATATTGTGCGACCTTATTTTCCACAGCCACTCAGACGCCAGGCCTTTGACATCATCCATGGTCTTTCTCACCCTAGTGGCAGGGCCACAGCCAAGAAACTCACCGGAAGATTCGTCTGGCCAGGTATTAGAAAAGACGCGCTCCTCTGGTCCAGACGCTGCATACCATGTCAACGTTCCAAGGTCCATCGTCACAACATCGTCTCTTTCTCTTTTATTTCAACCACTCGAGGGAACGGACCACATGTTTAGCGCTCCGCCGTACTTTCATCCAACATTATCGTCAAACATTAAAACGTAAAATAACTATTTTKTGGATAAGACGCTGTAATAAATATAGTGAATTTTGTAATAAATGSACAATCTTATGATAACTTAGAATACGATTACCCCATACATACATTCGAAGAATGTACATACAGTTAATCTTAATATTAGAATTTAGCGCACTAACAAAGGAGGTTAGAAATGGGGTTTTTGGCCAAATCAATTTATTTTATTCAAAATAGTCTCCTTCTGCTGCAATACAGCTGATATGTCAGCTTTTTGAATGGCTTTTACGTCTGCATAACGTTTTCCTTTTATGGGCAAATACGTTTTTCCGAAAAGGAAGAAGTCGTGCAGTGTCTTATCAGGTAAATACGGGGAGTGGTTAATGGTTATTATGTGACTTTTGGAAAAATAATCATATTTCGAATATTGGATTCTGAGCAATTTTTGGTCATCAGTCAAGTGCAGAACAAACCGTGCTATAAATCGATGTTTTGGAGATGTTCAATTCCATTCCAATGAATTTCAATGATGATTTCGGCTGATTTTTGATGGATTCACGCACAGTTTTGATACAATTTTCGGCGATGGATAATATTGTTTGGGCGATGTCGCGAGGTGCTTTCCATGATTTGATCGGTATTCGTCGTCACAGGTCTTCCGCCGGCTGGCTTATTCATGGTGTAATTTTCCCCTGCTCTGAATCGTCGAACCATTCCTCCCCAGTTCAAAGTGATAAAGTACCATCCGCTAAGACACCATTAATTTCACGGAATGTTTCTCTAGCGGATTTGCCTTTAATGAAGGAAATTTGAAAATAGCGCAAATTTAGGCGTTAATGAACTCCATGTTTACACGTCTATAACTGTTGAACGCAATATCCAATATCAAATATGTATAGTATTTCCAGATACGAGCTCTGTAGCGCTTTAGGGATATCCGCGAAATTCAAAAGATAAAAAGGCGGAAGGGAGATATTTGACAACCTGATATATTGTGAATAATATGCTCTAGAAATTTTATTTGTCTTTGAAAAAAATGGGATTTTTCGTCCGAAATTTTCATGTTGGCTATATGGAGCGTTTGGATGATATTGGTGATGTCTTTCTTTGTTGTTTAGGGGTAGTTGAATTTATTCGGACATAATCGATATAAGATTGAAGGTGCGTTTTTCAGTCCGAATGGTAAATGAAGGAATTCGTATTTCAGTGTGTATTGAAAATTGTTTTTTTCCTGTCTTGTTTTGTAATGTTGATTTAATGGAATCTGATTCTAAGTCAAGAGTCGTGAAGTAGTTGACGTTCTCTAGATTCTGTAGCATCATTGTAACATCCGTGATGGGATGGAACGGTGACTTTATTCAGTTTCTGAAAGTCTATTACYATTCTTCTTCTTGCCTTTCCTGCCTCATCAGTTCCTTTCCTTGAGACTGTTTAAATGAGGAAATTATATATTCTTTTTCTTTACTGTTTTATTTTATTTTTTAATAATATTTTAATTTCCTCTTCCACCAATCCTCTATTAGTCTGTGGATAATGGGAATGGTTTATGGGATTTCGAAACAGATTGAATCGTTGTCGTTGCTGTTGGAGTTGTTGTTCTTGCTTGTAGTTGTTTGTAGTTACTTGTTGATATTGTATAGAGCATTATTTGTTGTGAAATCGTGCTATAAATGTGCGAACTGCTTTAAATTGCACTTCTGTGGTTATAGCTTGATTGATGTGGTCATAAGACATAATTTATTCTTGCTGCATGTATTGTAGGCATTGGTCGGCGTATGAGTCGTCCAATCGATAGATGATGTCATCGAGATTCAGTTTAGTTTTACTATTTATCAGTACTGGTGCGGCTGTTCCTATAATTGTTGCCCATATCATTATGAGTGCTTGGATATGTATATATTATGACCTTCGAAGTTCCTGATACTATCCAATAACTTCATAGCCATTTTTCTCCATGGTCTATAATCATTCTGGTCTTCGTTGAATATGGTAAACATATTTGCATAAGTCAATTTCTTCTGGACTAGTAAATGAAAATTTGTGATATGCTAAAACTTTTTATATTAAATTTATTATAAATCTTTCACTTTTTCTTCTTTATTTACGTATCCTTCAATGTAGGTTTCTTTTGTTTTATGAGACTATGTCTTTTGTTGATTTTACCACCGACTTTTGGTTTTATATCCGGAATCCTTGCTATGCGGTCCCTGCTCGGGCGACAAAAAAAATTTCAAAACTGAGGGACTAGTTCGTATATAGTATATACAGAGAGACGTACAGACAGACAGACGGACATGGATAAATCGACTCAGCTCAACATACTGATCATTTATATATATTCTTTRTAGTACTCGTTACAATTAACAATGAACAAAGAACCTATATTATTGTGTGGTGTTTCTTTATATAGCATTCCTCGTAAGGAAGTGGTGGTTTYCGCTAGTTATTCGCTTATCATCTAGATATGGTATGATTTGTGTTTTGTGTTAACTATACTTGGTTGATAGATATATTAACACGTGCAATCTCGTTATGCGACTCGGTGACTGATACTTAAAAAGGGGTGTGAATGTCATGTCGATGAACGATGGAAGAAAAACAGCTGGCAGATGGCATTATTTTATAATATGCAGGATATTGCTGGACTTGTTTGGTCTTAGTCATCGTATATGGAACACCAATAAGTCTGTAGAGCCCAAAATATATTTTAAAAAGTTGCACTTTGAAACGGCGCACAGTGGGAGAAAYGGTCAATCCAGCGGCGCTTTAGCGAAGTTTTTAAATTCAGAATTCTCCAAATTTTGTTTGTTTTATTGAAAATTTATTTCCTAACGGGGTCTTTTCTGTTTTCGTTGATTTTTGTTGAACTGAAAATCTTAAATATAAAATTTTGTAATAAGATTTGTGACTAACTGGTTATTATTTGGTGGTCTGTTAATATATGTTTTAGATATTTACAATRGAAAATGAAATTGTCCTATATCAAAGTGTTGTTATATGTGTAATCCACTGTTCCGTAGAAAATAAGTTTGGTGGATTCGATGGGATGGGATGGGAGCTTGTCCAAAAATTAGCTGCAAGTGTTTGAAAGTTACTGATTTTTTTTCTTTTTTAGATACTATGGCAAAGTYTAAACGTACGCTTTTTTTTAATATAGCACAGTGATCCAGTACCAACAAAAAAATTTCTAATGGTTTAAAATCATATATTTTCAAACGTCATTGATAGCTCAAAGTATAGTGAAGAGCAAACTCGCCAAATTCAAAAACAATTAAGAAATTTCATAAGCAAACTTGTAGAAAAGTGAAAAGAAAGTCATAGGGTTATGTTAGTGTTCGAAAAGCGAAATAAGAAATGGTTAGATACGAAAATATCTTTACAAAGCTGGAAACAGAAATGCTTCACAGGTTGTTTCAAAATTGTTTGAAGAAAGTTCGACTGCTTCGAAAATGCTTAAGTCTGTAAGCTCTGAACAAAAAACCCCAATTCCGTATACACCTGAGGAAGCTTTATCTCTTTATATAGATGGCGGATACTCAAAAAGAACGAAACTGCAATATTCATCCAACCTATGATATTTTACTTAAGGCTAAAACAGAGTGTAACCCCAGTGGCATACACTTAACTGAACTTTCAGCGTAAGTTGCCCTGCAAAGTCTTGTAGGCCATACTGTTGCACGTATAGTACAAGGATTTTCCAAATATTTTGAAGGTGTTTTGACTGCAGGCAATATTAATGACAGCATAAAAGCAATATTTAAATCCCACTGGTCACTCCACTTACCGTCAACGTTTTAGTGCTTCTGATTGTGAAATAACTGATGAGTATTTATTTGCTGTATGTATTGTGCCTTTACAAATTAAAAAAGGAGACGCTGTTCTATGGCAAAATAACAGGACTTCTTCAACTCGGTTCTGCAGACCCATTAAAATAATCTTTGAAAAAGAGTCAGCAAATTGCAAGCATTGTTCCGACAAAGTTGAGTTTTTTCGAAGGAGTACATGAATTCCATTTACCAATGATTGATGGGAAAGTTTTTAACACTTTAGCGGGTTCATCATCGCAGGCCTGTGGAATTTGGGGAACAACACCAAAATTCATGAATAATCTAAATAATGTACATTGAGACAATCACTTGAGCACTTGTATAAGTACGGATTGTCAACACTCCATGCCCCAGAATACCCATACAAAATTGGCAAATTCGTGGAGAACATAAAGAAATCGATCAGCAAACCAAAAGAAAGATTCAACTTGAGCTAAAAGAATAAATGGGTATATTGGTGGACATTCCCACGAAAGGATCAGGCAATACAAACACTGGGAATACTGCAATAATATTTTTCCAGCATCCAATTTTAGCCTCTACAGTTACTGGCGTAAAAGTAGAACTTATGAAAAGATTTGGTATAATTTTGCGTACTATGGCATGTGGGTATGCAGTTAACATAGAGGCTTTTCGCATATACATATGCTTGGAATACAAYATAATTATTWGTTTCCGAATATCCTTGATTTTATATGCCTTCATCTGTACATAAAATATTTATACACGTAGCAGATATTGTTGAAAAGGTTTCGCTATCAATAGGAATGATGTCAGAAGAGGCACTTGAGGCAAGAAATAAAGATTTTCGCAGTTATAGACTGAACCATACGCGAAAAACTCAAGGTTGAATACAATGGAAGACTTAATACACACTATTTTAGTTTCTTCAGATCCTATTATTACATCTAAGTCTAAAAGCACCTCCAAATACTCCAAAAATCATATTGAAATAGATGATGAGGTCAAAAACCTTCTTTTACATATAAATGATCTACCTGACGGCAGTAATTCTGAGAGCTCCGACTCTGAATAGTTTTTTTTCCTAATAAATCATAAAAACATATAAATAAATAATTAACACGTATTTTTAGAATAAAGTAATGCATTTTTTCATTTTATTTAAGAAGCTATTAAGATAGCGCCGCTAGATTGACCATTGCWCCCACTGTGCGGCGGTGTGAAAAGTGCAAAACTGAAAAGGTCAATGTTCAAAATTGAACATGTTCGTTAACTTAAATAAGATAAGATAAGAAATATGTAATGCTTAAGATCATGATAACAACCAGTCCACATTTTAAATAATCGTTTCTTTCCCTCGGCAATATGTTCAAATATTATTGAAAATGTTTACTTAATTAGTATCAGCAATCCGATATACTATTAAAAATCTATTTCAAATATATTGAATTAATGAACATAAACAGACGCATGCATTTACATGGGTAAACACGAGTCGTAAATATGCAGATCAGAGAACATTAAGCATACACATGTATTGAATTGGTGGAATGGTGAAATTGCTGTTTCAAGTAGTGACTGCAACAAAATCCGGCGGAGATAGAGGAACCTTGGAATTTGAGCGACTATGCGAAACGTTTAAAGCAAGACGGAAAGATTTTAGAGCAGCAATCAAGAAAAGCAAAGCTCCGTGCTTTAAAGAACTCTGCGATAAAGCGGAAGAAAATCCATGGGATGGAGCGAACAAAGCAGTAATGACAAAAATTAGAGGTGTCAGAGGACAAATGCTGACCTACCCTATACTACTTAAGGAGATAGTAGAGACTGKGTTTCCAAACAACAAACGCAAACAGTAGACCTAGATAATTTAGAGCCTCCAAGTTTTCTGCGAGTGGATGACAATGAAGTCATGAAAGCTTCGGAACGTTTTGGTAACGCAAAATCAACCGGTTTGTATGGCATTCCAAATAGGGCTTTAAAAACTGCCATCAAAGTCAATCCCAAATATTTTACGAACTTCTTCAGTAAGTGCCTGAGGGATGGATATTTCCCGAATAAATGGAAAATACAGTGTTTGGTTCTGCTATCCAAACCAAACACGCCCCTCTATGTGATCGATACCATGGGTAAAATCCTCGCACGCATCTTGAAGAAGTGAAGGGCTTATCTGACAAGCAGTACGGATTTCGCAGAAGATGCTCAACAATTGACGCAATCAAAAAAGTTTCCGAAATTGCAGACAAATCCATCGAGGGAGCCAGTTTGATGTWCGGCTCCAAAAAATATTTTGCCGTTGTCACGCTGGACTTTAAAAATGCATCAACTCCGCTAGTTGGGCCCACATAACGAAAGCACTAGAGGCCCTTAAAACGCCAACGTTCCTTCTGCGTATCATAAGTAGCTACCTCTCGAACCGAGTACTGCTGTATGATACGGATGAAGGGGTAAAGCGGTATGCAGTTACTGGTGCAGTACCACAAGGATCCATGCTAGGCCCACTCCTATGGAACATCCTTTATGATGGAAACCTTCGACTTCCAACACCGAAGGAATAGGAAATAATAGGGTATTCGGATGATATAACGGTGGCAATCGTGTCAAAGAACTGCACCAAATCGAGGACTTATGCAGCAACATTGCACAAAAAATAAAGAGATGCCTAACAACAGTGAAGCTTTGACTGGCAGTACAAAAAACTGAAGCAGTGCTCATATCTAGCAGGAAAAAAGTGGAAGTCGTCACCTTGGATATTGACGGGCATAAAATAACGTTACAGTCGTTCCTAAAATACTGAGGCGTAATAATTGATACAAGGATAAACTACAAAACAAATATAGAGAAGGCTTGCGAGCGGCGCGAATTAACACGGCTTTAAGTCGAATAATGGCTAATACAGGCGGGCCAAGTCAGAGCCGAAAGCTATTATTGGCAAAAGTGACTCAGTCAATRGTCATGTATGCAGTACCAGTGAGGGCTATGGAAATATGCTCATCTTGTGGTTATGGAAAAGAAAATGCCGAACATATATTTTTCCCTTGCCCAAAATAAGAGGAGGATAGAATATTTTTAGAAACGGAAATTTCTGAAAGAGTAATGCCAGATAACATAGTGCCACATGCGATCAAAGCTATGTGTCGTTATTGTGTAAATTCCATTTTGCGTTCGTTCTTCACAAAGTGAACATATGCCCCAGGCAAGCGGAACATTTCTTGGAATTTATTTGTAATGTACCACTTTTATCTATTTCTTTGTATTTCGTTAATAAGTTATTCCAACTTTTATTTTTCGCAGTTTWATTTTAATATTTATCACTTTTCGTTTGCCAAATTGCTTATTAATTTTTTATAAGATCAATAAATTCTGATCTTTTTTAATGGGGTAGCCTGCTGTAGAAGCTGCAAACAATCGTTTTTTTTTTTTTGCTTAAATCACTTTAAAAATTATCTAAGAATATGTCCCCAAAGTTATAGATGGGAATTCGTATTATTATCGAAGCAGAGTCGGCGTGAAGCGGTGAAAAGTATGTTGGCGACGGCAGCGTATGTTCATCGTCAGCAGCAATACCCAAGCGGCTTGACTGAGGCAGACGTGTTACAACGAGGATTACAGGTTACTTTCATATTATTGAATTTTATCAAATTAACATTATTACATAACATTAGATATACTTATATTATTTGTTGTATTGCATAGTTGTAAAGGAGTACTCAAAATGGAGGCGCAGACTATATTAAATATGACAGTGACAATGTTAAAAGAAGCAGGGCTACCGACAAATAGACGCAAGAAGGAATTACGAGACAGACTTCTGAGACACTACGGTCTTCTTAAAATTAAATGAGAAAATTTTGCGCGATAATTGCGWGACGCTCCAGGGATATAAAGTTTTAACCACTTTAGATTTGGCTAACGGATTTTTGAATGTTCCTGACGAGGAAGAGGCGTTAATAAAAATAAAGAAAGTTCTTACAGTAGCAGCAGAGGCTGGACTACAAATTAAATGGAAAAAGTGTAATTTGTATGTAATCGAAGACAGCACAATTCGTCCGTCGCATGAGAAAACCAGAGCGGTTAAAGCTTTCAAGCCACCTGGAGACAAGAAAGCCATTCAACAGTTTCGAGGGTTAACATCCTATTTTCGGAGGCTTTTCCCGTTGGTCTTGATTCATAYGGGACCAGGCTTTTCAGCTGAGCTCGAAGCTACCGAGGGGGTCGGCAGGTCGCGGATAGTCGGACGGCCTGTAGTAGCAGGTTAGTTGCGAAATAAGCTATGACGAATAAGCAACCCCCGACGAGGAGCGGTAGGAGTGGAGGCTGCGGTAAAAAAGCCAGCTAAGCATCAGCATCAGCTGTTTCCCACTGATGGTGTGGAAAGGGTGATGTAAGCTTGCTCTTCCGAAGTGTTAGCCACGATGTGTATCAGTAACCAGCCCCTTCGAGCCTTGGGCAGGAAGTGTCCATTGGGCGCAGAAGTAGTAGTCTGCGTATTCCGGAACCGGTAAAGCGAAGGACAGGCTTCAGGGAACTGGGGTAGGGGCATCGTCCCCGAAGGTACACCCGTTCCTGTCTCTTTCGGCCCGCCCCCCTGCACACGACGCGCTGGTAAAACTGATTTATGGAGAAAATAATGGAAAAAACTAACAAGGACAACAACAATASCAGCAACAAAAGTGTGGGGTACCCAGAGATGGATCCCTTTAAGAAGGCTTCGAGATTGGCCAGATCGSCTATAAAAGTGCTATCGGTGGATAGACCTGCGCGAGCCAAATCCTCACCCCCGGCGCTGCAGGAAGACACCCCGTCATTAATGGGAAGATTAGGCAAACGAGACCACATGGCTGAACTAAGAGATCTTATAGAGAAGTTAGCTGATATGATGCACCCACCGCAGCGAAACTAAAATGTAATGTGTTAAGACAGACAAAAGTTGCCGAACCAACACCTAAAAGGCCACGTGACGGCAAGTAAATGGGGAGAAGAGCGCCCCCAAAATCTCGCTATCGGCGAGAACTGTAGTCGATCTGACAAGCGATGACAGAGGTAGCTATCCTAAAGATGCTGGAGCGAAACCAGTAGCAGAGGAAGACTGGGTAACGGTACAGCGTAAGACATAGAGGAAGTAAAAAGGATGCAAACACGACAAAACGCCTTCGACCGGATGGTATCGTGATTGCAAAATCTGGTGAAATGATCTACGCAGAAATTCTTCGAACGGTTAAAACTAATGGGACTCTACAAGAGCTTGGCAAAAATGTCTCAAGTGTTAAAAAGACAGCCTAAGGAGAGATTCTCCTTGAACTAAAGAAGGAGCCAACAGGAAGCACTGAAGAATACAAGGAAAAGATAGGAAGAATTTTGGGCGACGGGACCTGGACGATGTCACCACAAAGAAGACATAGCAGAAGCAATCTGAACAGGAATTAAAGAACTTGGCCTCTTCAACGTAGCAGCGGTAAAAACCATCAGAGCGGCCTACGCGGGCACTCAAATAGCAGTGATAAGTCTTCCTGCGCAAGAAGCAAGATACTTACTACAAGCCCAAAAGATCAGGATCGGCTGGACAATCTGTAGGATTAGGGAAAAGGCTCAACTGAAGAAGTGTTTCAGGTACCTCGAATATGGACATGTGGCGAAGGCGTGCAGCAACCTGGAAGACAGGAGTAAGTGCTGTATTAAGTGCGGAGGGGATAGTCATTTTGCGAAATTCTGCACTAATAAACCCCTTTGCATTGCGTGCGAAAAAAGTKRGAAAATGAACGCTGAACACCAAATAGGGAGCCGAAAATGTCCCATCTACATAGCAGCGTGCAGTAAACATACAAGGTGAAGATCCTGCAAATAAACCTGAACCGCTGTGAGGCGGCTCAAGAGCTATTGACGCAAACGACGTAGCAATAATCTGTGAACAATATAAAAATAAAACGACTGACAAGTGGATCTCAGATGCCACAAAAAATTTGGCAATATGGGCATGTGGAGACAAAACGTTCCAACATAAACCACTGACTGGAAAGGAATACTACGCAAGAGCGAAAATATATCGGGTCTACTTCTACAGCTGACGAATATGAAAAAATACTTTACGAGCTGGTGAAAGATGCAACCACAACTACACCAAATATAATTGCGGGGGACTTCAATGCCTGGGCCATAGAATGGGGAAGCAAAGCCACTAACCCAAGAGGAAGGGCATTGCTTAAAGCCTTTGCTGTGTTAGACGCTGTCCTACTGAATACAGGGACAAAGAACACTTTTAAAAAGAATGAGCGTGGCTCTCTTATTGACGTATCTTTTGCTAGAAGAACGTTAATTCGATCAACGGACTGGCGGGTGTGTGACATATATAYCCACGCAAGGGCTACCACTTGTCGCCAAAGAGTACAGTCCAAAGGGTGGAGGATTGAAAGACTTGACGAGGAACTCTTCCAATTTATTCTGGACGATAACCTGAAGGAAAATAATGACGTAGATATCCAGGCCAAACTGCTGGTAGACCACATATCCAAAGCCTGCRATACGGCTATGGTCAAAAGGAAACAAACGACACAAAGAAAGCCGGTATACTGGTGGAATCATGAAATCGCTTTACTGAGTGCCACAAAGCGAGGCGCCGGTTCCAACGTAGCATAGGCAGCAGCGATTTCTTGAGACTGAGAGACATTTTCAAAAAGAAGCGCAGGGACTTCTTGCTTCAATATGTTACGCTACAGAATTGACGAAAATCCATGGGGCGAGGCGTATAAGATCGGAGGGAGCAAGGGGCAAGCTCCGACCTGTCCTTCTTTGCTAAAAAAATGTGGTAGAAACGCTATTCCCTAAGCAAAGCCAGGAAGGTGGAAGTATACTTCTCGAAAAAGCAGAGCCCACAAATGCAGCTACCTAGAAGGGAGACCTGCAGTTTATAATATAACCAGTACGGCTTCCGCAAGAAATGCTCAACTGTTAACGCAATTAAGAAGCTCACAGATATCGCGGAACATGCCATAGAATGAGAAAGATGGATGTATGGCAATAAAGAATACTGCGCGGTCAGAACCCTCGATGTAAAAAACGCATTTAATTCGGCTCACTGGCACCACATACTGCGGGCGTTACAGGCAAAAAAAGCTGTTTGTCCGAAAGGCTGTTGCTCTACAACACAGACGAAGGTCCAAAAGAGTACACGGTAACTGGTAGTGTGCCACAAGGTTCCGTACTGGGTCCACTCTTATGGAATGTCCTGTATGATGGGATACTACGCCTCCCGCTGCCCAAAGGAGTACAGATTATCGGATTCGCCGATGATATAGCGGTAACCATAGTAGCCAAAAACTCCCCAAATTCAGAGGATATGTAGTGAGACGATACCAAAAATAAAGCACTGGCTAAATAGCTCAAAACTCRAACTCGCGGAATAAAAAACGGAAGCAGTGCTTATTACAAGCAGAAAAAAACACGAGAATGTCTCCCTAAACATTGACGGACACATCATTACAACACAATCAGCACTAAGGTACCTTGGTGTAATGATCGACGCGAGACTCAGCTACAAAGCTCACATTGAAAGAGTCTGCGAAAAAGCTGTCCGTGTAAATGCGGTCTTATCCAGAATTATGGCCAATATAGGAGGTCCAAAACAAAGCAGCAGAGCACTTTTGGCCAAGGTTAGCCAGTCAATCCTAATGTACGCTGCACCCGTATGGGGACCAGCACTATTGCAAAAAAGTTATGCAAGAATGGCACAATCAGTGTTCCGGCTAAGCGCAATTAGAACTATTAGCGCTTTCCGCATGGCATCTCATGAAGCCGCTAGCATTATATCTGTGATAATGCCGCCAGACATAATGGCTCGAGAACTGAAGCGGATATATGACAAAAGCAAAACTATAGGCAGAAAGCTGACAATGGCAGAGCGAAAAGTGGAAAGACAAGAAAGCATAGAGGAATGGCAAAATCGTTGGGACACAACAACAAAGGGCAGATGGACGCACCGATTAATCGGGAAAGTACAAGAATGGGTGGAACGAAAGCATGGCGATACAGACTTTAACATGAAGCAGTTTCTGACAGAACACGGATGTTTCAGAGAGTACCTGCTTAGGTATAGTCATGACAACGGAGCTACTTACTCTTTCTATGGAAACGGTAGTGAAAATGTAGAGTATATATTTTTCCACTGCACAAGATTCACATCAGAGCGCCGGGCCCTGAATATAGAAGTGGCAGGCCGAATAACATCAGATAATAACATTGTTGCTCATTTATTGCAAAAGAGACAAGTATGGTATGCCATTTAGAAGACGACAGCTCTGATACTGAAAGAGCTGAGAAGAGCCGAACATCACAGAAACAGTGACGCTAGAGCCGAAAATAGCGAGCATATGATGTGAACCAATAGGCTAAGCTGGCCCTGCGATGTAATTCTTAGCGGCGGCCCCGCAGGGCCTTCCATAAAGCTACAGATGACGGAGTTAAGGGTTTAGTACGTAGGCGTACTGTTTCGCAAGTCTAATATAGTCAGATGTTACTTAATAGGCGTGGTCCCGAAAGAGGTGCACCTTTAGCGAGCAGTACGAATCGTGCATACTGCATACTACTAAGTATCAGTATCTATGAAAGATTCCCCCTTCGGAACAAAAAAAAAATGACACACATGTGCGCACACCGATCGCAAAAAATCAGACATTTTCGCGAAAATGCCACCACATACCGATCGAACGCACTTGTGTGTCGTGTATGGGCATTTTAAGTGCGAATCAAAAAAGCTCCCAAAACTTYAGTATACATGTGCATAGGACGAAGAAATGCGCCCGTGCGGACTGAACATTTTTGACACACGACAACACTGACTGAACGAAAAAAGGACTCGAATAGAATAAAACCAATAACGGACTTCACTTGAATAGCAGGCGGCGACCGAGAAAGTTTGATAAAGCATCTATCTATTTTAAAGTTGTATTCATTGATCTATTGTACAGTTGTATTAAAAGCACCAATTCTTTAATAAAAGTGAAACCGATCTACATATTGTAAAGTTGGATAAAGCACCAGTTTGTAATAAAGTAAAGCATTGATCTATTGTGAAGGGAAGCTGGTCTAGTCTTTATTCGTTCCAGCGAGTCGGACTTAGCGAGTCGTCGACATTTTCCTGGATATTGGTCGGTTGACCGTACGTTATATCCTGTCATTGGGAACTTTAACGAGTTATCCTACAAATTGGGGGCTCAACTCAACCGATTTTATTGGCCATATTGTTCATTGCAAAAGCAAACTCGAAGGCAGCAGCATTCGGTAGACTGTGCAGTAGAGCAGAGAGACAAATCTAAGTGTTGAAAGTTGGTTTTTGGCGGTCCGTGAAATACAGGTGAAGTACAGTTTTAGTACACTTGAGTTTTCTATAAGTGCAGAAGCATAGCGACGTTACGATACGTGTATACAATCCGGTTGGAGTTTGTTCGTGTCGCAAACAAGACATACAGCGAAAACGGATGCGCGGCGCGTACACAAGTGTAACAAGGAGTGAAGCGGTGAAAAGTGTGTTGGCGACGGCAGCAATACCCGTGCGGCTGAGTTGACTGAGGCAGACGTGTTACAACGAGGATTACAGGTTACTTTAATATTATTAAATTTTATCACATTAACATTAGATATACTTATATGATTTGATGTATTGCATAATTGTAAAGGAGTACTCAAAATGGAGGCTCAGACTATATTAAATATGACAGTGACAATGAATTACGAGACAGACTTCTGACGCAATACGGTCTTCTTAAAATTAAATGAAAAAATTTTGCGCGATAATTGCGAGAAGCTCCAGGGATATAAAGTTTTAACCACTTTAGGTTTGGCTAACGGATTTTTGAATGCTCCTGTCGAAGAAAGTTCTAGAAAACATACATCGCTTGTAACAATGAAAGGGTAATTTGAATTTAAATTTACACTATTTGGTATCTCAAATTCACCAGCAGTATTCTGTAGATTCCATTCGATTTTTAAAGACCTAAAAGGTGAAAGTGTAGTCACTTATATGGATGATTTAATTATTCCATCCATAGACGAGGAAGAGGCGTTAATAAAACTAAAGAAAGTTCTTACAGTAGCAGCAGAGGCTGGACTACAAATTAAATGGAAAAAGTGTAATTTGTATGTAATCGAAGACAGCACAATTCGTCCTTCGGATGAGAAAACCAGAGCGGTTAAAGCTTTCAAGCCACCTGGAGCCAAGAAAGCCATTCAACAGTTTCTAAGGTTAACATCGTACTTTCGGAGGTTTATTCAAAACTATGTGTTAGTGGCTAACTCATTATCAGATCTTCTGAGAAAAGATMAACATTTTAAGTGGGAGGAAGAGCAGGCGATTGCTTTCGAGCAACTTAAGTCCTCGCTATCACGATCTCCAGTTTTAGAATTATATAACCCAAATCCAATTACGGAAGTTTATACAGATGCATCATAGCATGGGTATGGCGCGGTAATGTTGCAAAAGACGGCAGAGGCTGAATCATATCATCCAGTGCAATTCATGAGCCAGAAAACAAGTTCAGCGGAAGAGAATTATCATTCTTATCAACTTGAAGTATTCGCCATCGTCAACGCATTAAAGAAATGGAGAGTGTATTTATTAGGTTTAGAATTCAAAATTGTAACGGATTGCAACGCATTTGCTATGACTTTAAGGAAGAAAGACGTTCCGCCACGAGTAGTTAGATGGGCAAAGCTTTTGCAAAATTTTATTTATACCGTAGAACATAGATCAGGATCTAAAATGAAGCATGTCGATGCTTTAAGTAGGTTAGCGTGTATGTGAGCAGACAAATCGTTACAGCACCGATTAAAAGAGGCACAGGAAAGGATGAATGGGCGCGGGCAATTCGAAAAATACTGGAAGACAATTCTTACGAAGACTTTTTTATATCTCGTGATATATTGTGCAAAGATCCGGCAAGGAAACTAATTGTAGTGCCTAAAAAAATGGAGAATGAGTTCATTTTGTTAGCACATAAGCAAGGGCATTTTTCAATTAAAAAGAATWGTGATTGTGTAGGCCATTCCAGGGCCCGGAGAAAAGTCAGAAATAATAGGCAGTTGTATCGAATATTTAATAATGAACACAAAGTGTGGTAAATTGGAGGGATTATTTTCGCCAATTGAGAAAGAATATTATCCTTTGGGGACATTTCAMATAGATCATGTAGGTCCGATGACAACGACCGGGAAACAGTACAAATATATTTCATTTGGGATCGACGCTTTTACAAAATTCGTGTTGCTCTACCCATCAAAAGATACAAGCGTGGAGGTGCTTATAAACAAGCTAACATTTTCGGCAACCCGCGTAGAATTAAATCTGATAAGGGATCAGAGTTCACTTCACAAGCTTTTAAAAGTTATTGCGATAATAACAGCATTCGGCATCTACTCATTACGACGGGGGAGCCAAGAGAAAACGGCTAAGTGGAACGAATACATAGGGTACTAATACCAATCTTATCTCATCCGAATACCTCATAGTGGTAAAAGTATATCGGGAAGGTTAAACAATTTATAAATAATTCTCCAAATCGAAGTACAAAACAGGCCCTATTTAAGATTTTAACAGGTTGCGACATGCGGATAAAAGAAGTCCTTGCCCTAAATGAAGTTTTAGAAAATGAAGCAGTTATGGAGTTAAACGATGGACCTGATAAGTTACGTGAAACAGCTAAAGAAACCATACAGAAAATTCAAGTAGAAAATATGGAGTTATTTAATAGAAAACGTAAAAAGGCAATCGAACATAACATTAATGATTTGGTTGCAATCAGACGGACACAATTTGGTAACGGAATGAAGTTACGACCTAAATCCTTAGGACCATACAAAGTAACTAAACGATTGAAACACGGTCGATATGAAGTTGAAAGGGTGGGAAATAATGAGGGACCTAAAACAACATCGACCGCTGTGGACTATATGAAAAAGTGGTAGCGTTATTCGAGGCGAATTTGGGATAAATGAACTAAACTGCATTCAGGAAAGCGTTAGCGAGTGTTCTACAATAGTCTACTGGATAAACCACTCGCTTGTCATTCCTTCACCCTAAGGTTGGAAACTCAAAAATATAAAGATTTTCTTTTTAAATATTTTTTTTTTAATTTTAATAGGCTCAT
>NW_017534935.1:20843-22716 GCF_001853355.1 Bactrocera latifrons
TCTTAATTGTAACGGGAGGGTCCTCCTACTTACAGGTTTCTATGTTTTTTTTTTCTTATTATCAGATAGAAAATTTATATCTCACTTTCAACCACATCAAAAAATATTTTGTTCCATAGATTTTGTAGGAAATTGAATACTCTACAAAAAAGGTCTGAAACGTTTTTTTCGTAAACCCATCCGTTTAAAAGATATTAACGATTGAAGTTCGATTATTTTTCGGAAAAATTTTTATTTCTTAAGAATTTTATAACTCAATGATGGTGATTAAGAAATCAAAATTTGGCAGCATCAAAATTCATTTKAAATTACTTAACATAACATTATAAAATACCGTCGGGACAATGCAATAAGTAAAGTGAAAAATACTAGTTTGAAAATTCATGAAATAGATGATGTAAATCGGAATTAGAAGAAACTTGCCCTCATGTGGAATAGAAAAATATTTATAAACTATATATATATATATATATACACTATAACTTTTTCTATTTAAACAAATGTGGGTCCAATTGATTTGCCAACAAAATACCTAAACCAGATGACGATTCCAATGGTTCTTGAAAGTAGCTTTCAACACCCAAGAAACAATGTGCCGATAGAATAGCGATACCAGATTCCTCTGCCACGAATGTAACTTTTATGGGGCCTAATTTTTGACTAAACCAATAGGAGTCTTTTTCTTTTATAAAATCTTAATATAGATTTATAGACGAACTAATTTTGGATATTTTATTGCAAGTAAAATTTGAAGTATTTCTTTCTTCGAGCGTTAAATATAATTGCTGCAGGATTTTATTTGGCTTATTTATAAGTTTTTTTTTAATATTGCATGTGATTTTCAAACTTGTAAGCGTATAAATTATCTAGAGGACTTGGTACAGTTAAACGAATTTTTCTCAAAATGATTTTGAATTCTTCTATATAAAARATTTCCACTTGGAATCGTATGAATATTTACTTTTTTTCGGCTGGTACATAGAAGACTTTTAGCCGTTAGAGGTAAATCTATTTTTCGCAACGTTTGTAGAAGATCGGTTACTGTATTATGGGATACCCTATTTCTTAAAGCCCAAKCCCTTAATTCTAAACTTAATTAATTATTTTCTATCACTTTTAAAATTTCACTATCACTATTATTCTTATCACTAACATAACTATCACTGCAATTTGAAGAAAAACCAAGGGAGCTTAGTGAACTGCATCCTTCCACATCAAGATCACAATCAAAATTTCCATCTTTTGCAAATATTTAGATGCACTTACATATATTAAAAGTCCTTTTTTGCCCAGCTCATATATGCACTAAATGTATTTTTCTTCATATTGTATTATTATTTTCTCTACTCCAAATATTGCAGACACAAAATGTTCACAAATGTTAACRAAACACTATTAGAATAGATTTAAATATTTATTTTAAATAATTTTGCATATATATGCACAATCACAAATTTGCACAATTCTAAATTATCGACGCGTTTGGAACTGAATTTTTTTTTCTTCGAATTCAATTTGTCACAACGAACAAGCAAACGTCAAATTCACGGCATCATGCTGTACGCTTTCACATCCATCGTTTTCAGTAAGCGGTGACAGCTAAAAAATTTGTTTGTCTTCGTTTGTTTTATTTTTGCTGTAACATCTGTTGAGTAAAGAGCTTATAAAATAAAATAAACAAAAGACACAATACTTCTTACTCATTTCAAAGATATGTGAGTGTTAGTGACAAGTAAAAATCGTGTAAAAGTATTGGAGTTTCGGTWACGTAAGTTTTGCTGGGATATACACAGCCGCTCAACTAAATAGGTTTATGATCTCTGAGGTAGGAATTTATCTATAATTCCTAAACAAGTTTTCCGATTTACATAAT
>NW_017534936.1:0-5126 GCF_001853355.1 Bactrocera latifrons
TTTTTCAGGGTATAAAAAATTTATAATATTATCCAACCAGTAAAACATGATTAGTGTAGGGCCTTAAATATTCGGTCTGAGATGCATTTATCGATACTAAATTAACAATTTTTCGAYGTATATTACATTATTAGTATATGGTCTTAGATACGTTAATTTGCTACCGATTAAACGAAAATAAAGTAATAATTGATAACCCAGATATAACGATTAGAGTTAGATTTCGGATCGTCGGTCACTTGTTATCAATCATTGTTATCATAAAAAGTAATAAATTATATGTATCAGTAATAATCATGCAACAAATATGTGAATTGGTCATCAGCCCTTAGTCACTTCGCTTGCCATATTAGGGTTCAATAAAAAATCCTGCTTTAGTTCATTTCCTCCATTCAAAAGCAAGACACTATTTTACCTTTAACTTGACGTTTTTTCCTATTTGTTCGTTGGTATTTATCTAACCAGTAACGCTCAAACTGCCAAGCTCCAACTAGCATTCGAAGCCTTGACATGATAAACGGGGACTTGAATGAATGATGCTGCAGCAAATGAGTCAAAAGAACCTCAAGTAGACGTTAAATACTTACAAAAGCAAACAACTGGAAGGGGAGCAAACAAGAAAGACATGTCAGCACATGTGACGGGTTCGAGAGACTGAAAAGAACGCATTCTTAAGAATAAAAACAGAAATAAATAAACTGTGGCAGCAACATTTCAGTGACCTTAAAACGTATATTCTTACAGGGAGTAAGTTCACTCACACAAAGATACATGCATGTATGTACGTGCGCTTGCATTCCGCTTGTTGCTTTTTGGTCTGCTTACTGTTGCCACTTCATGCAAGTGTATAACTTCTGACCAACAGCTGTTGACCACCCCTAACACACACATATACCATACATATATAAAAAAACATAAAAAGTGGTGCTTGTAGTGCTTAGTAAACGCCCACACACACACACAGTGGAAAGTACAACCAAGCGCGCCAAAGTAGCGGAAAACTCTTATAAGGAGAAGAAGCGCCAGAATAGAAGCAATAACAGCGACATAGCATCACAGAGGAAATCCATTGACTTAAGTCTTAACAGTGCAAAGAGTGCAGAGGCACTTGCATTGTTAGTATTAGTACGACACAGACATACACGACCGTACTGAAAAGCAGGAACACACACATGCATAGTGTTAAAATGTATGTATACAACCCGCTTGCACATTTATTGCCTACCGTTAATAAGTTATTAGTGTGTCGCCCAGGTGTGGTGGCTAAGAGGGAGAGAATAAGAGAGAGAGAGAGAGACAGAGAGAGAAAGAATCGTGTGAGAATTGAAGGTCTTTGTAAAAGATAAAAATTTGATTTCAATACATATTTAGCCGGGGTTGTGGATAGTAAGCACTTGTAAACTAAGAGTGTGTGGTGAGTTATTACTCATGTGAAGAGGTGCTCAAATTGCTTGCATCTTGAATTTTCGTAGCATAATTATATCTATATTATTACTATCTTTTGAGTGGTAAATTGAGCTTAATTAACATTATGATTGCATAAAGCTGATTCAAATAACATAAATTTCGATCACTATAGTAAGTCAACAAGAAATGCAGAATACAGTATCTGAAGAAGATAGATATGAAATGGTGTCTAACAGTCAGTTGTAAGTAGGTTTGGTCAGTTAACCATATATATTACAAACCAAGCAATCAATTTGTCGAAAAGCGAAGGGATTTGGGAATCCATATGCCACATATAATATTATAAAATATAATATATTTATTATAGCTTATTTATCGATATTTTGGTTTTGCACCTTGAACTGGGTTAGCTCCATAATGGTTCAAGCTGGGGCCATATGCATAAGGAAATTTTTCCGTGCATATATGTTGCAAGAACATGACGTTATACACGTTGAATAATATGGTATTTACCAAGTGTTAGCTACTTTGATTAAGTTCTTGACGGCAGAAACCACAAGTTTTAAGTTAATTAAAGTTAAGACAAAAAGTACAATTGAGCGGTTAGTTAAAGTCCCTAAATGGAGAAAATTTTTAGTTTCTTCCAGAAAGTAATCGGATACCAAATTACCATTATTTGGTGGTTTTAGGAAAGTGTGGTATGTCACAACTTCGGAATCATACAAACAGTTTAGAGTGAATATTTTAACATGATTTGTTCATGTCTTTGTCAAACGGATTTCACGTCTTAAACAGATGTCAGATAATAACTGTTAACGGAGAAGATGGAAGTCAGATCATATAGAGAACTACGCTTGAAAATTGCTTAGATCGCAACCCAGTATATCAAAGAGCAATACAAATTAAAGKCTGCATTTAAGGATTTTATCGTATTATACTCTGTATGATAGTCTCGTTAATTAAGCACCTATGTCAAAAAAATTCGGTCTTATGTAGCTAAGTTAACAAAACTCAGTAATATTGTTATCTTTCACAAATAGAACTGGATAGTAAAAATTATCTTAATCGCACAACAACTCGTAATAAAAGCTTTAGTTTCCCCATAACCCGCTGTTGAGATTCATGTTTGAAAAATTGCATTATAAAATTTTAAAACACCTCTAGAATATATTCCCAAATTTTCAAGTTGATCTGATTAATACTTCTGGAGTTATAGCCTTGAGAACTTTTGTCCTCGAGGCTAGTTAAGTGCGATGTCTTTAAACGCGTTTTTCTCGAAACTGTTTTTCTGAAAACGGATAGAAAACTACTCAACTTATTTTCATGAAATTTTACACAGATTTTTGCGATACAATTTTTAAAGGCTTGAAGAGAGGATTTTTTTTCGATTACAACTATTTGAAAAAAAAAAATTCGCGAAATTTTATTTTTTCATAAAAATGTATGCCAAAATTTTAATTTTCGGCTTTTTTCCATCGGTTTTAAAGTTTTAATTAAAACACGTATTCTTCACTTTAGACGATCCTCCAAGGAGTTATTCTGCCAACGCGGTCTCATCTTTTTCACGAGGGGTCACCGGATATGACTTCGCAATGGTTATATTTTATTTAAAAAAATTTCAGAATGTCTTTTTCACTAGCGAATGTTTGTAATAATAAAAAATTCTAAAAAAAATATTTAATTTTTTATATGAGGAAAAAAAATTTTGAAAAAATCCGGGTTTTCACCCGAGGAAGCCCATGCAACCTCTTAAACCTTATGTTTTCTGCCAAATAAATCAACAACAGCAATAAATTAAGCGCTTTTCGCAAACATTTTAAGAGAAAATTAGCGGACAAAGGTTTCAACATCTTGCATGCAACATGTGTTGCAAGAGCGACAACATAGAAAACTATCTCAAGCGGGAATGCACGTCAAAGTGAGAAAGAGCATGAAAAATGATGACAACTGTTCGGTGTGACAGCGCTGCTACAACACAGCTCACAGATTTTTGTTGCACTTGTTTCGCTTTGATCATTTGACTTTGCTCCAAATCGAAACTGCCAAAAGCAGCCAAGTGTGGCAAGAGCAAACAGTATAATCACAGCATACTAGTTGCTCAGCTGAGAAATTCACCGCACTGAGACACACATACACATACGTTTATCAGCAAACAATTAGGCATAGGCAGCGTTGCTCTCGCCGCCAGCGCTGGACTCTCGCCAGCCGCGACTGTTTTGGCAATTTTCACAAAGTATCGGGTTGTTGAGCGTTGCGGACGTGTGCTGATCTGAACGCGGGCGTCAATCGGATATTAGAGAGTAAAATACCAAGGCAAAAAGAGGCAATATTCAATAAAATCACAAGCAAATCGACAGCCGAATGCAATTGGTTAACTAGCGAAGAGGAACAGAAATTAAAAGAAATTTTGTTTCTTAAACAAATAAACTGCAGCAATTAAAACATAAATAATACAGCAAAAGCAAACGGTTGTGTAAGTAAGCGGCTCTAAGTGAAAACTTTGCTGGTCAATTGTGATTGTGTAGCATTCTTTTCACGCTGTTCGTCAATTGCCTGTGCGCGCTGCGGCCGACTGTGCATATGACTGACTAGCTGGCCGATTGTGGAGCGTGCGCCACAATTTATTGTAAAATTCAGTGATTTTTATTTTTTTTTCCATTTCGTGTCACAAACCAGTTTGGACAGCTGTGTGCGTGTGTTGCCAATAGTGCGCCAAAAATTTGTTTTCGCTTTCGAGTGCTGATTGTGAGGTTTATTTGTGAACCGCCGGCATTACGTGTGAACTTAATACAGTTTGTGATGATTTTGAGCACTGGCTGTGATTGCAGTGACCCGTGGCTAGACCTTGATTGTTGATGGTCATAAAGAAAACAAGAAATTTCGTTAAAAAAAACATCTACAATTAGACGAAAAAAGGTATAGTGCTGAAGACTTCATGGTCAAAATTTAGTCTATTGGAAAATTGTAGAGAAGGTGAGTCAAATGGTGCCAAAAAATAAAAAGCAATTAGCTCCAAGAAGGGCCACAGAAACTTATTTACATAAACTAAAGACAGGAATCTCATATGAAATAATTTACTTAAATAAAATACAATGCTATAAAAAAAATAAAAACATTTTTAAGTGTTTTTACCTTTAGAATTTTTGGAAAAAATATTTTAAACTCGGCCATTGCGACGCCATTTTCGGTGACYTCTCGGATAACAACTGCGCCCACGTTGGCAGGACAATTAAATCAATTTCAAATTATCTAATGTGAAAAAATACGTGTTTTAGTTAAACCCTTAACTTAGAACTTGAACGAAGGAAACAAAATTGGATTTGGCACATATTTTTAAAAACCTTCGTCCAAGTTTTCAAGAGTTGTATCTCATAACCCTGTGTAAAATTTCATGAAGATCTTAAGTATTTCTGGTAGCCGATTTCAAAAACACAGTTTCGAGAAGAACGTGCTTAAAGACGGCGTTCTTAGCTCTTTTTTGTTCAATTAAGAGTTTCGCCCAAACATTTCTTTCTTTTCACGAAAAATGCTAAATATTTTAAATGAATCAAAAAGTTAAAATAAGATTAAAATAAGTATTAATTTGGCTGCACCGAAATTATAAAACCAAGCCCTTCACTGGTGCATTCCTTATAGCATAAAATGTAAAAAAAATGTATACGTATTTTTTAATCGCTAAGTTTGTATAGCAGCTATATGCTATAGTAGACCTATCTGCA
>NW_017534936.1:5750-6945 GCF_001853355.1 Bactrocera latifrons
TCATTACTATAATTTTTCATTCCTTATCTGCATTTGAATACAAAATTCTAACTTACGCTAGCTCACCTTCTGCACTAAGTCTAACCGAAACCTTTAATTTCCAATATGGCTTTCACAACTGTTTTATGGCAGCCTCTACTGTACTCTAACTCGCATACATTTTTCCTCTTTCTCTTTGCCTTGCAGCCAAAGCAAATAAAGACAAAACTAGTTAAAAAAAAAGAAAATTAAACATCTTACTAATAGTAAAAACAACAAAAACACCTTCTGCTATAAAAAAGGCACGTCAGCGACTAGAAACATCGCTGTTGCCGTCGCAAAAATCAACCAATCAACATTAACACCATTCAAATACTCACACACACCTACATACAAAGGCGCCGCTCCATGTTGCCCTCGCAAATTTTCGAAAGTTTCACTCACACAACGGTAAACAGTATCGATAGCTGTTGCGTCGCCCACACAACTGAGTTAGTGTCGTGCAGGTGTTATACCGTTATTATCATACCGGTAATTTTTTTACTGTCCGTTTTTTATTACATGACCTTTATGTTGTAGTTGTTGTTGTAATTTGCCAACACTGCGCGCTTATGTCACTCAACTGTCCGTGATATTTGTGAAAGCACTCGTGTCCCTAGAGTACTATTTGTATGCGAGCATAAGAGTGGATAGAAATCAGCGGCCAGGCAGCCGGTGCGTATACGTAACTTGTTGATATTCGTTTAAGCCGCGGTGTTTACATGTGCTTAGCGCTGTCCAATGTGTAACGCAGAAAGGAATGGCTGTGACCGAAGTTATATAGTATATATATGTGACGATGGTATGCATTTGAATTATTTGTCTTTTTGGGTAAAATGATTTGCGTTTCGTTACGGAACTTAAATGATGAAGAGTGAGGGAATATTAAAAGCAATAATAAAAATAATCGTCAATTAATAAAAAATATGAAGAAACATATTTTAACATAAATATACATATATGAAATAAGTAAAAAAATAGGAAAAAATTTCAAAAGTTTCCCAATTTATTATGAATTCTATTTTGAGTTTTTTCATTAAGTGAATTGTGTTTCGTTAGGGAACGTAAATTATTGATAGCGATATATAAAAAATAATAACAATGATACTCACATAATAAAAAAGTATTAAGAACAATATTTTGACTTAAATAAATATGAAAAAAGTAAAATTTTAAC
>NW_017534936.1:10199-14220 GCF_001853355.1 Bactrocera latifrons
AGTTAGATTGATTATAATAGGTGCACAGACACTGGAATGATGGCTGCAATTCATCCACATTGTGATCCCATTAACTTTAAAGGTGAAATGTGAGATATGTTGCGCTAATGGTAAAGTGCGTTTACCAGCATCTTCCATCCATTGTATTAATTAATTTTTGAGACATCTCAAACGTCGAATCCTTTTTTGAGTTATGTTCAACAAATAATTTGACATTTGAAATGACATCTTTTGCTGCTATCAAAATAACTATACCTACTCTTGTAATGTGTTGATGTTGCCAGTGAAAAAGGTGTTGCCAATTAGATTGAAGCTACGATCTTAACTCTAAAATCAAACGGAGAAGTTTTTTCCTCTAAGATTCCAACTGATGTGTCATTTTTATTCAAACTATTATAATTAAGTTTAAAAAAAAATAGCAATTAATAACATTTTTTTGTTTGAGTAAATGAATTTGATATTAAAATGTTCGGTTACATTTGAACTTATTTTTCAAAACATTGAATTCGATTCCGAGCCGTCAAAATATAGCATATTTTGCTTTAACCATATAATTCTAATTTCTTTCATTACTTTTTCAAAATTTAGTAATATAGTAAAGCTAATTCCATTCAATAATCAACCTGGCAACAGTTAATTTTTTGAAAGAAGTTTCTACTGCTGCAATTTACTTGAACTCACTCAACCGTTTTAACTAAATTTCACTTTATAATATTCCTACATTACTGTTGAAATGTGAAATTATGCGAAATCAGACTAGAACCTCACCCACCTCTCATATAATACATTTCTTACTTCTTGTTATGATTCTTTCACCTTCTAATAAACAAATCAATATATTATGATGAAGTTTGGACGTGTCTTTAGAGTACGCCAACTAATGAGCGAAACTGTACAAGTGGGACCAAAAGTATTCACCAGATACCAAAGATGTAGAGCAAAGTTCCTATAGGAAACTTTTTACCGAAAATACCCCACAACCTCTCAGATATATCACAGAAATTCGAAAAGAGTTTTCACGGTTTCGATCCTTACGAGAGTACAAAATTTTCGGTTACTTGTCATACTACACAGCCCGACAAATTTGAAAACAATTTTTGCATCTTTGAATTTATCAACTGATAGCTCTAGTTTTCATGATATAGCTTCTTTATACCCTGCACTTGACTTATGACCTGAAAAAAAAAAAATTAAAAAATACTATATCATGAAAACTGATAGAGACAAACTGATTACATATTTGAATTCAGGGCGCCCAAATTAACTAGAATAACTTGATAAACTCAAAGAAGCAAATTGACTGTTGGCCTGTGTATGAATTGTTTCGGTATGGACTTCAAACTTTATAATAGATAGTAGTGTCGCTTCAACAAAACTACTTATATGGGTTATTATTTGTGTGGACAACCATGCACAGCTTAATACCTGATTAGTTCTATGCTTTTTGTGTTGGATTTGTGATAGAGACCGCCATTAACAGAGAAAATGGAAAATCGTTTCTCTATTCCAGTCTGGATTGCAGCTGCGGATAACATTATTATAAGGTGCCCCTTTATAGCAGCTGTAAGTCTGTATATACTTTTTCTGAACCCATTTAGTAAGCCTTTGGTTCTACTCCTGTCATACTTACGCACAAATCGATGGCTATGTAACATGTTGAGAGAAGTGAAAATACACTAAGGTATGAAAAAGCGAAAATAGGAGCAATGAAAGCAGAAAATTGCACGCTGACGGAGGTGATAATAAAGGGCGACAAACAACTGTGAAGACAAGAAAGCGTTTGCAAGAATTCGCGAAAAGGAAAGGAAAATAAAAAAATGGCTTACAAATCACCAGCAGTGAGTTGTGCAGGCGGCAAGCAAYCGCCGAAATGTGCGACAGTTGACGCTTAATGAATTTGAGTGCGCGTTGCAACTTAGTAGAATAACCACGCTCGCTGCAAWGTAATAATGTCGCGCGTTTTATGCGCTATTTTCATGGAACAAGTGTTTTTGACATTTTTGTATGCATAATAAAATCAAGTAGTTTGCCAAGTGCTACACGAGCGCGTTTTCGCACGGCGTGGTTTTCATGTGTGTCTGTATGTGGAGAGGCGTTGCACGTACTGATGGGTATAGTGGAATGATGTGACTCCAGGCTTCCCGCAGGGGCTATGCCATCACAAGCGCCAAACTAAATAAACACATTTTCATCATACATTCGTCACAATATAACTAGTTGCTCAGTGAAATGAAGTGGTGCAATTGTTACGCGGAAATACTTATATTGCCCACAAGCTACAATATCAATTTTACCTTTAATATTGATTAAACTATAGTGAAAAAACAAAAATGAAATTAGTATTGTTAATTGAGCTATCCCCTAGCTTTGGTATAACTTACGAAATTATTTCAAATTGACTTTATACTGCATGTATCAATTGATTTGAGAGTTAATTTAATGAAACTCCGAAAGCATCTCTTAGAAAGAGTACTTGTACCTAAAATGTATAAAATCGAGTAAATATTCACCATCGTCCTCATGTAACTAATATAAGTATTCTCAAAATTACGTTTGACGATATCCTTTTTATATTGGTGAATATGGGAGGTATCTTACTGGAGAAGACTTCACCATAAGACTCGATATAATTGCTTTAGTGTTACCAAACTTCAATACAATCGGCATAGACCTTCCCTTTGAGGATGTGCAAAATGCCTTCCACGTCATCAGTGCTGTCGTCACAGTAACGGTATCTGCCTCATGCAGGTCACTAGAAGACTTCGCCTTTAAGGAAACATTTCCCACCATGAAACCGCGTAGCGCCAACCACAATGACCGTACTTATTGGGCCAACCAGAACTTTCTGCGTAACATTCTAGAAAGGTACTTTCTGAAATTTCCTTGTCCGGATAGCAGCTGTGTTGTGTAGAAGTCGGCTCCTACAAATGTGCGACTTCCACATATGCATAAATCTCTTATAAGTCTGGACGTCCATCTACTGCGACTCTCATTCTCCCATCTATGTCGCCATGCGGGTATCGTGTGTTTTCTTTATACGGTCAATGGCGCTCTTGTTATTTTCATCTACTTTCTTTAGCTCCTAGACTTTCCTTCTTTCGTGCACCAGAAGGTCACTAGCAGCATTACCAATTATGGCTAATTTTCCGTCACCTGACACGGCTACGTAGGCTCCTACAACTCTGAGGACTGCAATGACCTCCACTCTGGACAAAACCTTCTGCCAGTTTCTGTTTTTTAGCACATCTGCTCAAATCTCTGCTCCGTAAAGTAAGACGCTGATGGATTTTGACAGTAAAAGTTTTTCCTTTTCTTGTGTGGGCCTTCCTATGTTGGTCGTCTGCTAAAAAAAAAGAGGTGGTTTTCGCTGCCTTTCCTGTGATATGCTGGATTTGTATTTGGTTAATTTTCAATAATTGTTTGGTTAATCAGGGGTCCAGTCTTACACCTAATGAATCCACAGCGTTTTGTGTCCTTAGAATACCCTAAGTCGTTTGGCTGCTTATTACGCGAAGAATATGCTTGTTGACAGCTCCACACCACGGCATTGAGCTAATCGGAGATTCTGTTTCCAAAGGGTCGATCATGTCCGCCCATCTTGCGCTATTATAAGGGTTTCGTTCGACTAAAATCGCCAACCGAAATCTTACCTTGTATTTGGGGCATCTACGTTGTGCGACTTCTACACTTCAATGACACTTCGGATAGAGTTGACTTTCTAAGTTTAAAACCGTTCTGTCTGGAGGAGAGACCGCCAGCTTCATTGTTGGCCTCTTACAGTATAAGTTTGAGTAGTCTTTCATGTAGTCTTCCGGCTGTGGGCAGCTTAAGAGTACTGCAGGACATCCTGCGGTATTTCTGCTGACCAGCGAACAATTGCAACTATTTAAATGTGAACTGAGAGGTTTCTAAAAGCCTTGTAGCAAGTTCTTTTCTATACTCAATATATTAAACATAGTCAAAGGAGATAGATTTTTAATGCATATATTTCACTATACCCTGAACGGAGTTTATCGAAACC
>NW_017534936.1:15065-19275 GCF_001853355.1 Bactrocera latifrons
AATGATAAAAAATCTAGAAAAAAGTCAGGGAAAGAAATCGGCAACGGAAGATCATCGGGAACACCAAAAATTTTACGGAAGTGCTACCACAAGTGAAACAAACAAACCGTGATAGGTTTCGTTGCTTCAAAGACAACGTTTTCGATATTAATGACCGTCCGCATGAAATCAGGCCAAAACTTTCGAAAATGAAGAAATGGAGACATTTTCGATGAGTATCCGTCTCAAACGCAAAAGGGCTGGCCTCATAAATGGGAGTCATCCATAGCCATTTCAAAGAAACTATATGCCCTTGGCATGATTTAGAGGCAAAGAACTTGGGTTCCCTATGATCCGAAAACGAGAGACTTGGTGCGTCCGTTTTTTCAACTGTAGACAATTGCTCCTGCAACAAAAAGAAAGAGTTTTCTCCATCGAATCGAATAAAAAGTGGTTTCAAYACTGKAATMCAACGAAAAWAGSGTCATGGGRTCTGGTYGGTCRTGCTTCAATGTCGTCGCCTCCGCCGATTACTCATGCTGAAAAAGATATGATGTGTATTTTCTGAGAAAAGGTAAGCGTTATTTGCTATGCTTTACTGAAACCAAGTGAAACCCTCAATGGGGACTGGTATCGACTTCAATTGATGCRATTGAGCCGAGTAGAGCATGGAAAGCAGAAGCAGTTCCCGTCATAAGACAACATTAAATAATGACGTGATTCTTGAAGAGTTTTACCATAATAGTATTCGAGCTTTTTCAAAAAGTTGAGAAAAACTTCGACTAATTACTTTGTAACCATTTCCATATTATAATTGCATATTCATAAAGAAACCAGCACGAGCTTAGTTGTGATCTAATATTGATACCGATATGATATATTTCTGTGTCTACGAGTCTGCGTGAACATGTTTGCTTTACCACACCTTTACCTTTCAACCACAGCGCAAAAAATATTGCCACAAACCACAAACGAGCGCTTCGCTAATTTGTATGTAGAAACGAGCATATTTATATGTACATACATTTATATACCGTGGAAGAAATATATATGTAAATCGGTCTTGTACGCATGTGTCATCTGTTGAACGGCCGCGAATGTTTGTTATTCAATCGCGTAGGCGCTTAAAGCGAATATCCGATAAATGGCATAGAAACCAAACAAATTTGAAGTGTCGTGCCGAAGAATCAAGCCATACTAATCTGTAACATGTACATATGTATATATGCAAAAAGTCAGTTAGCACAATGTCGCAAAGGCAGGCAGTAGAATTGTCTAGTAGGCCGGATAATTGATGTATTTGACCCTGTGGGAAAAACAGCAGGTGCAACCGCGCCGTTCGTTCAATGTGGAAGCCAAGCAAGTAGTAATATTTTCTTTGCAATGGTAAATGGAAAAAGGAACAGGGTAAAGGAAATGTGCTGCAGCATATAGAAATATAGGGGAATTATGCATGTATGTATATATATTGACATAAAAGTTTACGCCATGACTAGCTTGGTAAGCAAAGCACAGTTATTACCATGAATATCTCGCATGAGCGTCGCGTGCAAAAGCTTTTGTTATCTGATTGTCTATCAAATTAAAGTTTTGTTGTTTTAGGTGACACATTTCACACTCGAAAAAATCCGCAAAAGTTCTTAATGTGTGAAGTTTGAGTGTTGTGGCATTTTAATTGTATGCAATTACTGCTGGATGGGCCGAATTTTTAAGGGCTCATACACATGCGACAAACATAGCAGGGCAGACGACTATGGTACACCTTACATTGTAGATTAGTTGAAAGTTTTTAGAAGTTAGAATACCGAGCTTCTAGGGTTAAGACGAATATTGGCTTCAATGAGGTGTATACTAATAATAGAGTAGATTAAGACTAATGGCAAGCTAAATTTAATATATGAGGTATCAGAGAAAAATATACCAAAAGCTGCGAAATTTTAAAGAAAATCATTCTATCTACACCTAAAATGCAAAATAACGTATCGTCAAACAATTTTAAATTGAGTGTTTTTTTTTTTTTTGCTTACAATTCACTACATCATACATATTACATATTATATATCTAGCATAGTCAGGTTGCGCTATCAGATATACCTAATTTATAACCGTTTGATAACTAATGTATAACCATTTTGTAACCAAAACCCAATTTTGTTTCAATATGAATGATTACTCTCATATCGTTTTTCCTTCGCCTGTAAACTTATGGTAAGTGATTTTACGTTGTCTTGCATCCTAATTGACGGTATGTAGTACTGTTACATCTTTATCAGGATCACCCATTTGYCAAAGAATTCTTTCACTTTCTTTATGACGTTTTACGCGTTATGCCTCCAATTTCCAATTCGTGGGTCGATATCACACATTTTTGGTATTAAGCTATAGGGTATCCAATATTACACTTTCACTTTATTTGCTAAGATATCTTACTTGTACATAGTTATGTCCTTATCACTTATTGCCCGTTATAACCGATAATTATACACATTTTAACCGGTAGTTATATACAAATTAACCGAGTGTACCATTTAACTGATAGCTACTTACATATTAACCGTTAATTATACGGTTGGCCTACCCGAAATTTAAAATTAATAAGAACATAAATTCTTATCAATTTCTTTGTCTAAAAGTATAGGAGCTTGCGAATATTACTCTATCAGAAAATTACTCTCTGCGATGTGAGCAGTGTTTGGAGATGTTAAAGCGTAATAAACCAAAATTTATTCATGTATATGTAACAATTCATCTATATGTATGGCCGAAATCCGAAGTCCAATGGACGGAGATCCGAGTAGACCGCAAAGGATGAACCCTCTCCTAAGGGTGAAAAAACACAAAAGTCGGTTGGCAAGGTTATGCCGTTTGCAATTTAGGATGCGCATGGAATAATTTTTACTGACTGCCTTGAAAAAGCAAGGACCATCAACAGCAACTATTCATATCGTTACTGGACCGTTTGGTGGACAAAATCGTCATTTGAGGAAAAAGAAAGTGGTGCTTCACGGAAACAACCCGCAGTGCCACAAGTCATTTTAGACGATGGTAAAAATCCATGAATTGAGCTTCGAAATGCTTCTGCATACCGTATTTAATCGGGTCCATTTTTGACACATAGATTAACTGCTAAAAAAATATTATRCTCTGTGGCAACATGTTGCAGGGGTATAAAAAATGCGATAAATATTTTCAGAGCCTTTAAATAGTCAAAATCAGTATAAACGCACACGCTGCTCATTTAAGGCAATTGAAGCAATAATAAATAATTAAATATAAAATGAATGATGAATCATTATTGAACATAAACCTGGGAATGAATTACTGATTCTCCTATGTTTATTTTTAAGGTACAAACTTTCAAAATCTAAATATACAAGCACACGCACGCTTTTTGCGGTAATTCAGGTAGATAAACGTTTAATCAAATGGTAAAATGGAGCTAAGGTCAATGGCAGAAGAAAAATGTAAATAAATTGATTGAGCTGAAGCAACGTATGAGCGTATTTTTAACTGCTCAGCTCCTTCCACGCCGCGACTGATGCGAGTTAAAGCGAGGCATAATAGGGAAACTGAATAATTTTCCATTTTAACGGCAAGATTTAAGTGAAAAAAGCTGAAATTTTTCAAAGATTCTTCTTCTTGTTCTGGAAGCGAAGATGTGGCTTAGGAAAATGCAGTGAAGAAGCCCTTTGCTTTTGTTAAGTAATCTTCAGTAAACTTGCTATACTATATATTTCATTGAAGCTTTGAATAAAATCCAATATTCACCTTTTTAATTGCGTGTCCCACATTTTCCACACTTTGCACGTAATTTAACGGCTATTTCCTATTTTCACTTTTTCGCTTGAATCAGTGATGCAGCTGTGCAACTCGCTCAACGTACCAACCCTCGCATTGCAAATTATGTGTGTCAGAGTTGGTGGAAATCTAATCAAACTAATTGCAGCTGCGGTGGGATTTAAAAACCAAATGAAGCAAGAAGTGAGAAATGCCAAACTAGGCACTTTCCTTTTCCACACCAGGCTCTCATTTCTAAAAACAACTTCATTTTATTGGTGAAAAGTTGGGCTAAACTTAATTGAGCAGAACAAAAACTATAGCAGAAGTTATCATATGTCGTGAGGGCAGAACATAAACAGTAGCTCCTGCATGATTGAAACTAATGTCCAACAGTACTGAGAGTAGGTTCCTCCAAAAAAAAAAAAGAGGGTCAAAGCAGATAAACATTCTA
>NW_017534936.1:20968-22332 GCF_001853355.1 Bactrocera latifrons
GGCCTCTAGGCGCCGCATGCCACACATATGGCAGATAAGCGTGAWATAATTAYGCAGCGATCTGGAAAAAAAGACATGGAAAATAAAGAATTTGTGTGGAAAACTGGCAGTAAATTTTCACAAGTGAGACTGAAACGAGTTTGCAATTTGGCGGAAAACAAAGGGAAGAAACATTTGCTGGTGTAAAACATTTATAGCAGCACAAGCCAGCATGTTTCCGGTTAATTAAATTTTTTTGACGCTAAGGCGAATTAGCAGGAAGTAGAACAGAAAACAGAAATAAATACTATGGATATAAAAAATATGCATGTAAATATGTATTGAGTTCTAAAACGACAACTGTAATTATAACGCTACTAGCTTGAAGCGATTCGCCGAGTTTCGGCAATATTTCTCTTAATAAGATAGTAATTAAAAAGAAAACCATTAAAACCATATTGTTATGGCAATTAGGAATACTCTTAATCTATCTCTATCCACCTAAGCATAATAAAGATTCGTGGATTTTGAAAGTCAGCAGTTTTCACAATATTCACTTGTCTCTTTTTAGCAAGTACAAAAATTCCATGTTGCACATCAATAGGATCGTATTAATGCTGAATATTGAGAATCCCACAATTTTCTCAAATATTTCACCTCCAGCCCCTCTCGTTATTTGCAATTGCGTCAATTCAATAGCTACGAGTTATGTCGAAAAAGACATCAAAAACGATTCTTTTTTGATGGCTCTCTGCCAAGACGTACAAACCTTTGCTTTTAAGCTTCTGATTCAGCCTCACCGATTATGTTGAATTGATTTCCTTTTATCGAGTGAAACGAAGATACAGAATTAATATTCTCGTATAAGATCAATGTTTTTTATTCCGAAGAAAAAGATGCTTGGAAYAACCGGAGATGGTTCGCCTTAGTTAGAGAATGTCCGAATTGCAAATAATATGACACGGTGCTGTTCTCTGTTCTCATAAAATTCAGCTATCACTTTTTGATATATACAAATAATATTCCCACATATAGAAGGTTTCGAAGTAATGATTCCTTTGCAAATAGCTCTGACTGACCATACTTTCAGGCTGGCTTATATCTTAGTAGATTTTCGATATCGCATGATGTTTCGATTGAAAAAAATCCAAAATCTTAATAATATCTTATATTAGATGGTCAATCGTAAGCTTTTCATTGATTGTGTAACTAAGCCACAATTTTCATATCCACAAAATTGAAGCGGCTTCGGAAGTTACTTACAACACCCAGTACTCTCTTCTGGAGTTAAAGCACTTATCATATCCATCACAATCTCACACCCTGATCTTTGGGTTCCATATGTATATGTATTTAATAATATTGGTTATAACATTTCTTTAAAA
>NW_017534936.1:23312-25690 GCF_001853355.1 Bactrocera latifrons
TGAAAACGATTAACCCTTTTCATGTTGTGCGAATTAAAAGAATGACAAAAAAAGTATAGAACAAATCAGTGAATCCCAGAGCGATTTGAGTGAACTCAGCAAATGCTTTAATGATATCCATCAGTTAGGCAGATATTGCGCATGAATACAAGCACAAAGGCAATCGGCACGAAACGCCCACTTCATGCGGTCTTCTGTTACACACCAACAAATACACGCACACAAACACATTCACAGAAATTCGAGAACTATCAACGTTAAGGCTTAATTGCTCAGTGCAAAGGCGAAACACAGAAGAAGCGAAAACTGCAGGCAAACGAAACGGAAGCTAAAAGAAACGAATAGACACACATACAAATATAAAATCCTTTGCCCGGCGATGAAGGTAATACTAATTGTTTTTGCTTTTCAAAAATGTGTTTGTATTAGTGCATCGCATGTAACGGTGCCTCGCTAAGCGCCCATTAATTGCAGCATCTTGTAGGATACACCCAGTCGGTCGGCCATAGCAGCCAGCGAGCCTTTACGACGTCGCCTTGGCTGTCGAACCGAGTAATGTGAGTGACATTAGTATATATCATTTGCCAAGCGATGCAGAAATAAAATCCGCACTAAGGTGACAACAGAAGAGCTTTTGTTTTATGTTGAAATGTTGAGTCGGCGAGAAGAGAGTGCGGATATAGTTAAACAGTGGTTGGATTATGGATGATTTCACAGTTTGGTTKATATGAGTACGACTATCTCTAGAAGTATTAGTCTATTGTATAGCCAGATGTTTTTAAAGTCATCATTAGTGGTGTGAAACCAGAAATCCGTGAAGAATTCAGACCTTAATTTGGCCGATTTAAGGCCACTTGGAAGAAGTTCACAAGAAGATCCGATGTTTTCAAGCCAAATTTTGTTCAGTGATGAGACCAATTTCTGGCTCAATGCGTAACTAAACAAGCAAAATTGTCGCATTCGGGAAGAAAAGCAACCTGTAGTGTAGTTTGTGGGCCGGTGGAATTACCGCTTTCTTCAAAAATTATCCCGGTGAGAATTTATATAAAGTTGCGGATAATACCGTTGCGATTCAGGCTTTGGAGCAAAACATCACTGGTATCATTCGCTAGTTACCAGTCGACATGCTCGAACAAGATCTTTTATGTCTTTGTTGGTATTCGTACGTAATTCTAGAAAAGAAACATAAATTTGTTTTCATCCAGAAACCTTTGGAAATATATGAATCAGAGCTGGAACACTGTRAGCCTCACTTHAATAATAACATCTGGAAAGAAAMTAATAYGGTCACCCTTCGGGAAGCAACTGTAAGACCAAAGACTTATCCTDCCAAGTTTCTCTTAAGCAAAGTAGTGTGGTGCGCTTTCGTGGCGAGCTTTGGTCTTAYAAGGCTCCCTTGTAACTTGAATACATACTTAATCTCGAGATTCGAACTCTCGGCATACCAAATTTCTCCYTTTACTAGTGCTTAACGCAACAGTCTATACCTAGATGCACCTTTATATATTTACTATATATATATTTGATGGAGTGGTTGGAGCAATCTTGCACGCCAACCGATTTCGCTGCTGCGCTGGCCAATATTTTCTTTCACAACTCGTTTGGTTTATCGCTGTGTGCACATCCAATTACAGCATTTAACTGTAAAAKGGTTTCGGTGTCCTTTGACAGTCTGCGAAAAGGATGTTAAAAGGCATTTACCTTTAACACTATTTGACAGAGATTTCTTTCACTATTTTTTTTTTCTTATATTGCTTCACCATTTGGTTTTGCTCTTTCTGCAACTTCCGTTTTTTATTTGTAATTTGAGTTGAGCTTCCTGTTTGGTTTTTCTACGATTTTCCCTTGACTGAATATTTTTCCACACTTTTTCAGTGAGTTCAGCGTACAAACTTGTTTCACCATTACCATAACTTAGCGTGTTAAAGATAGGATAAACTGATTTGGGTCAGCAGTGAAGCTTGTAAAGAGTTTAGCCACCCAAAGATGGGTAGTTGGGCGTATGAGAGAATAGTACTACAAAGCAAATAAAACTCAGGATTATTATGCGTCTAACGTAACGGACGCTTGGGCACAGGAAGTTGCCACAAGACAAGCCCGAAGGTGTACTCTGTTTGCTTAAATTTATGGTGAACTGGTCATTCAAAAATAGAAAGACAAGAAAGTTCAGAGGTTTAAGCATAAAAGTGGTTAGGCTATARGTGCATGGATTAGATCGCTGCTGTTGCTTTCTTTACTTTTGCGGCTTATTTCTTAGATATAACTTTCTGTGACTGAACTCGAAAACCTATATGACTCTTCACATAAATCTTAAACAAGTTCGTCTTTTTCTTCAGCGGTGCTATAATCGCTTAGAGTTTCGATTTTTAGAGGTTCCT
>NW_017534937.1:0-5388 GCF_001853355.1 Bactrocera latifrons
GTAAGTCCACATGCTTCATAAAAATATCTAAATTTGTTTTATGGTATGTATATGAACTTATGTTGTGTACTTGCCATTGAAATGTTTTGCATATTTTAGACACGTTTACTGTGTTTCCTGCATTTTTGGTTGGTAAGACGGTCTTGGTGTTAGCATTTATGGCCACGCAGTTGACTCTGCCGTTGGTGCACAAAAATACTTTATTTGAACGCAGTTAGGCACGTTCATTCATATTTACAATGATTTGTATGTAAATATGTAATACACAAGTATATGTATGTTTGTATGTTTCATGTACGACTATATGTTTAAATCTACCTGTAGACAGTTGGTCCGCTACGCAATGGCTGCTCATTTCAATTCATTACAACAGTTTCATCGTATTCGCTTTTACATCACTTTCGCATCGCATTAGGTTCGAGTTTTCAGTTCGAACGCCAACCACTCTTTGGCCCACTAAGTGTATATATTAAATGCAACACACAACTATTTAAATACTTGTTAAACGCAGCTATGGACAAGCATTTAAATCAGTTTGTATTATCATCAAACATCTAGTAATCACTTACATATTTTATAAATGAGTTTACAGCACAAAAACTGGTATTTGATTTCAAGTTACAAACATATTTACATGTACATTTATAAATTTATATATAATTCATAGTGCGTACACACATACATATCATTATAAATATACAAAAGTACTTCACTTGGGATTAAAACAAATCGGTTTGTGCTTGTGGCCACTCATTAAAGAATTATAAAGCACTTTGTAAACATATATGTGTGGGCTTAAGCGCTCATCATTTAACCAGAACAAGTTTGTTATTTGTTTACACTAGGTTGTTTCCTGTTTACCTTTCAAGCTGTTGATCAGCTGATCGACATAAGCTTATAGTTGATTTCAATATATAAATATATATAGTATATAGGTAATGTTATTAGTGTTCAACATAATTAATGATATTGAGATAATAGGTATGCTGATGACATAGCAATTAAAAATGCCTTAAAACTCGTTTAAACTTTTTAAATCGATGGAGTCAGCATAATTGTTTGGCGCAGCTTGTTCTTTTTGCGATAGCTGATGGATATTTCATGATAAGCTGCCATATAAAAGTAAGATGTTTCACATTAAACGTCGCAGGTCGCCCATGGTTAAAAAAAACTTTTTGATTTCAAATTTGCCTAAATTTTAACTATAAACTCCGAGTGTTTAACACTTAATTGTGGATATTTATCATGATAGCATGCTGATTCGGTGGAAAGTTTGTGCAGACAATTGAAACGTTTGCATTTTGGTTTTGTTTTCAACTTGCTATAAAAAGAGAGTAAAAAAATCTTATTTCTTCGATCACTTCTGACAAATATATCTAAGAAATCGTGTGTAATTTTCGACCGGTTCAGCCTTTTTGGTGAAAATTTTCTCACCAATTCTGAAGACAGTCTCGATTGCAACTCGTTTTAAATCTTAGGAGCCAGGAGTGCAAGGTCATTATTTGCTCTGTTCGATAATTGGAATATGTTCGCGTTCTCAACAGTTCTCGCTTTCGAACGTTCCCTAATTTTTGTCTTTCTAATATCTCTTTCACTCGACCGTTTGCAAACCAATAAAATATTTTGTCATCAACATCCATTTTCTCTCCCCTCCTTTAAAGTAGCTGTAGCGCTGTTGAAACACACCAACACGCTATCAACCTACATATATTTGTAAATGTTGACACATTTTTCACAATTCATTTATTTTTGATCAAATCCATTTAACTTATTTGCATATTCGAAATTTTAGTATTGCAATATTTAATTTAAAATTAATAAAATAGCAATGCTAAATTAATAATTCACACTCTAATTGCTACCTATGTTTGATATTATTCAAATACTATTAGACATAGCTAGCTACTATATGTAGATATGTTATTGTCGCTATATATATTGACACAGTAACAACTCAATTAAAAATTAGTTTAGAATTAATTAAAATCGCCATAAAAGCAGATTTTGTTGAACTTGAACTAAAAAATGGCGTGTTAATTAATTAAATCATCTCGAGTGCAAATTGTGTGCAGTGGTGATACTGCTACGAATATCTTTATATATAAAAATCACGTGTAACGTTGTATGTCCGCGATGGACTCCTAAACTACTGAACCGATTTTGGTAGAATTTTGCACACTGTGTACAATTTGAGCCAACTTAAAAGATAGGATAGTCGAAACAATTCATAAATAAAAAATGCAGTGAAAGCTCTATTAAATGGACACTACATTAAGAGGACAACTCTATTAACTAGACAGAAAGGCTGGTAACCAGACATTGAGAAATCAGCCTTAAATTATTACTTAATAATTTTTGTTTTTTTTTTTTTGTTTGTATAAACATCTTGAAAATTAAATCTCAAGTATTTAAAATCCCTTGCGTTCTTATATCGACAAAACTGTTTTCTCCTTTACTCGTAACTACAATTCTCACTGTAGTTTATTATATGAACAATAGTATAAAATGTATACCACGGCAACGTGTGGCCGGATCCCCCAGTATTATATGTAATTGAGCTATATGTACATGTGTGGGCTCGTACATGAGAATTTATATGGTGTGTACCACTTTTGGGTAGTTTCTACAACCCAGCTACGTTTCTGTATCAGGAGTTGAATGTTTACTTATTGATGGAGCGAAAATATTACGATAGCTCGGTGAACCTATGTATGTATTAATCATTTGGGGTACCCACAACGTGTCACAAAGCAGCCTAAAAGCATAAATTTTTACACTAGTTTAAATAATTTGTTGTTGCTTTGCATACTAAAATAAGTTTACGTAAATACAACTCTGAACGCTATGTTTTCGGATCGTTATAACTTATAACTTTATGCGACTAAGGGAATCTGATCTGCTTATGGTATACATGTACATATGTCGTTTAAAACTTAAAGATAAAAAAGTCAGCTTCGGCTGCACTGAAGCTATAATATCTTTCACAAATACAAAAGTTTCCAAACGAAAACTTGAGTTTGATTGGTCAAGATGGCAACTAAATGGTATAGTTGTCTGATCTTAATAATTTCTTCGGCGATTGTGGTGGTGTTTTGGACAATACTTCATGTTAAATTTCGTGAATAAATATTATGAAAAAAAATAGTTTTCCATACAAAAACTAACTTTCGATCGTTCAGTCTACATGGCTTGTTATACTATATGTTATAATATGAAGGGTATATTTACACCCTCAACAAAAATGTATTAAGTTCGTTTCTCAGTTTTTAGATATTAATCTGAATTTCAACACGTGTCCGATTCTCTTAAAGAAGCTGCTCGATTAAATATTTCAGAACTATTAATCAAACATCTTATTGTACAACATTAATTCTCAATCGAATTGAAATCGAGATAACACTGGAATGCAACTCTGCCAGTTGTTGTCAAGGCTGTAAATTTGGTTGTAAGCATTAATAAAATAACAATCACATTAATCATTAGAACAAATACAAAATGAAGAACAGAAGCGAGAAACAAGCTAGGGCTAAGGCAAAAACTATTTTCTCAATTATAATTTTATTGAAATATATTAATTTAGCTACTTGAAAAAATTATCAGGTACTTTTTCGTAGTATCAGTGGATCCAGAAATAAGAATAATATATGGCATTGAAACCTAACACATCTGAACTTGGCATAAATATATTATATAAAATATTTAAAAATAAGATAAGTGCAGATTATCCGAGCTATTCGTTGATGTGGATATAATTCGGATAATATTAGGATAAAATAAAGAACTCTCACCGAACTACTGATATAACTATTATTACTCGTATTTTAACTTAACTACCGGATGCGGATGAAGTCCGGATAAAATTCGAATTTAAAAATAGTTTCAAATTAGCACTTTTAATTATTGACTTGCGCATGAGGTCTCGTACCACTCATATTTTAATTTATGTATCTGTATGCGTATGACGGATAACATAATATTTTTTCAGTTATTTATTAATACGTCAACTAGATAGTTTATCGGTGTTTTCGTTTATTCAGATATTACTATATTTCTCATAATCACTGTATTTTTCTAAAGCCATGAGTTTTCCATATAAATGCCTACTTCTTTCCACTCAATGCACTTTCGCTTTTTCATACACACACAGCAACCACGGGGTTTCCCTTCACCTTCAGTTCTAGCCTATCAGCAACGTGTAATGCTGAGAAACCATTAAAATGCACTTAAGCGTCTCATTGAGCGCCAGGGAATTTATGCTTCAGCTTACAAGCGCTGCAACCAGAGATTAACTCAAGTAAGTGCAGTGAAAACAGAGCTGAAGTTTAACTGAAGGAAAATGCAAGCAGAAGAAAACGAAACATACATGAGTTAAATGTAAATATTTTAAATCTATAGCCTTGAGTAAAGAGCGGAGTTCAGATTGATAGGTATGAAAATGTTAGGGATGAGGGCGAGCAGGGTGGGGCTCTCTTCATTTACAAGTAGTCACTGTAGCTATGGGAACATGGTATCACTCTACGCCCTTGTTGCTGTTGATTTTTTTTTTCATATTTATTTTATTTTATTTTTCTTATTTATCTTTTTTTCTTATTACTACATTACATGTCCTTGGCTGCTCGACAGTTGAGTTCGCAGTCAGTTAAGTGATGTGTTGGCAATTTATAATAATATTTCATATTGCAAAGTGTTAAGCGGAAAGCGCCAAAGAAAATGGCGCACCGATTGTGAAATGTGAGAATACTTATGGGAACAAAAATGTTATAAATGCAAATATGAAGTAAATAAATGAATAAATGTGAATGAGAAATGGGTGACATGATAAATGTTACTGGATTGTTCGGCGAATGAGTGATTATGTGACAGAAGAGCTAACGGTTATTCATTGCTGAAGCACATAACGATAAACAATAATTTACTTTGGGTAAATGCTGATATTATTCAGAATTTCTTAGGGAAAAGGAATATTTCTCATCCACATAATCCAAATTTAGCGTTCTATTAGTTCCGATAAATGTAAGAACGATATAATGCGTGATTTTCAGGTTATCCGCAATATCCGGATTTTATCCGAATGTTTCCGTTCGAATAAATATGCGGATATTCAAAAACGCCAGCAAATTAGTTCTTTAAATAAGTTACTGTGGCTATTCTGGCTTAGCCGTACTTGCTAAAATCTGCTTATTTTAAGCTGTCCGCATTACCCAGATTTTATCCGCTTCAAAATACAAATCACATGAATATGTGATCTTGCTCACATATTAGTAAATAACTGCGGAGATGTTAGGTTACCGCAGCATCCACATTAGATATGCACCCGGATAATCGTAAAAGCTGGTAATGAGAGCTGCAAAATTAAAAATTGGTGACCTTCAATTATCCTGACTATCG
>NW_017534937.1:6334-9838 GCF_001853355.1 Bactrocera latifrons
TTGTTGCTTCCATTTTGCTATTCGGCACATTCATACAACACACTATGACCCAAGGGACATAGAAATTTATGTGTGGGGTTTTCGGTGTTGAGAATTGCCATTAAACAGTATTGATAAATGCATTAACATATTGCTGGTGCAGTTGAGGTCGCACAACAACAACGCTCTTTGTAAATATAGTCTATGCTCTAAAGAGAATAGCAACTTGAGTGCAAACCATTTACCACTATATAAGATTAAATACAAATAAATCACGGAGGAATTAAAGTATTTAAGAGCCGAAGTGATTATCAAATTATAATACGTTGAAGATAACATAATTATCATCAAGTTAGGAAGCATTGAAACTCATTGTCAAATCCTATTTTCCGCAATGAAATCAGTTTGTTCTTTCATGAGCTTCCCCTTCCTACTTCTGTTTTCTCTCATGTACCCAGTTTATTTTATACAAGTACATCTACAACTATACATGTCCAGCTTGGCTTAAGAAATTAGTATTAATTTTGCAACCGCGAAAAACTAACAGTAGACTCAAATTGCTAGCAGGCTGGCAAGAGCAGCTGCTAAGGGCTGACAAAAACAGGATAGCAACTGCGTGTATTCCCGCAGGCGCGACAGTGCATATGAAATACTGCCGAAGGAGTATCGCCTTGCTCTTGTTGCTGTGCAATGTGTGTTTGTAAGCGTGCAACTGACAGTGCCAACATACGGTCAAATGAGATTTCGCCCTCAAGGCGGTTACAAATCAACGGCAGCCCGTTGTATTTCAACGAATAACGAGCGGAAATAAGCGCAAAGCGGCGAGTTAATGCGAGACGAGCTTTGCGGCAACAGGAAGTGGTGGGAGCAACCGATCATAAGCTAAACATAGAAGCGAAACAAAGAACGATGACTTTAGGCAAACGCTAAAAGCTCAGCTCCTTCGTCTGCCGCTGAGCGAAGTTGATGTGCCGCTCTCAGCGTTGATGATGAACAGCAGACAGCAGTCAGCCAGCAGCAGATAGCTCGCGTGCGAGTGTGTCTGATTATTGTTCACCATCTGGTAACACCATTTACAACTCACTCACATTGAGTGGCTGCCAACTGTTTATCTGTTGTGACTGTGGACTCGCTGCTGTACGAGAGCGTCCTCTTCTGCTGTTGCATTGTGCTGATTGTGTTTTTGTTGTATGCCGTGATAAATGAAATGGAATGCCAACTAACATGTCGTTTGACGTATGAATAATGTGCTACATTAGCATAAGTAGGATATAGTGCATACTCGAATGTATATATGTATATGTCTATGTATTACGCATACATAATATATATATATATACATTATTTCCGCTACGATTTCCTGTGACATCATGCTAGAAATTACTCTGGGTGATGTTCTCGTCAGTGGGTCTGGCAGTCAGCGGGGTTCAGTGTTGCCATTCGACTTCGTTGGAGGACAGCTGGAGGCCATGCTTGGCATGTTGCGCTAGTTTTGTTTGCAGCGTCACACAGTTACATTTTCTGCAAGTTTACTAGCACGTTTAATATCCTTCACTAGTCTGTAATTATTGCTGCGGATCAACAAGATGCAAACATAGCGGGATATTACTAGAAAATTGTAACATTTTTTTATTGAAATATGCATTTACAATACCAAAAGTGTTTGTTCATCAACGAAGTAACTTAAAAGGGTTGCCATCTCTTTTTAAAAATAAAAAATTGCGGCAATTCCACCTGAGGGACTCATTACTGAWTGTCTGAAAATAAATAAATTAAATAAAACTCATATTAATAAATAAAAAGTCTCTACCTAAAGGCACCTCGTTTTTGAATATTCGTGTTTATACTCCAATGAAAAGAGAAAAGTTGTAAACGTTTGTTACTGTGTTTCAAATAATTAATAAACATTTTAAAAAGGTGGCAACTTCGCTGAAAACAATATTATTTGTGACTATATCTAGAATTGGGCAACTCTACCTAAAGAACTTATTTTCTTAATGTACTATATGCTCAAAATCGATGGGGTTTGTTTTTTAAAACAGTAAGAGACCCTTTCATAAAGTGTTGCTGTATCATTTGAATAATGAAATATTAAAAATAAGTGGCAACCCTGCTCAAAATAAGTTAATCGATGATTGAAATCACTGAAGCATCTTGAAGTATATCTTTAGTTCAAGTTGAATATAAAAAAATAGGCCTAATATTTAAAATTGCTGGCATATGGTAACCTTGTTAACTGATTCTGTTTAATTTTTCCAAAAGTTAGTAACTCAAATAAACTTGTAACAATTAAATATGTTTTTTTTTAATTTTGCGCATATTGTTTGCAGTTTCCAATTTAAGGCACATTGTAATTGGCAACCCTAGCGCAAATTCAACTGTGTGAAACTGTGCTTTTATGTAGTTTCTGCCATTTTAATATGGTTTTAATAATTGTGAACTTATTTTTACGGTTTCGAATTTGAAGTACATAATAGCTGGCAACACTGAATAGTTTTTGTATACATATGTAGGCGTGGGTTTAATTACGACTTTTTAAGGACTTTTGAGCGTATTTTTTTACTTGAAAATGTTAAGTAAGAAATAGGTGACACCGTTACCACAAATTTACTTAAATGTGTAAAACTTTTCTTTCATTTAAATTTAATTCAACTTTATTTGAGATACTTTCACACCAATTCTTAATAGATTTAATTGTTTTGCAAGTTTTAGTTACCTATTTTCTTCAGTGGCTACACTAAAAGCAGTATTTTTATTATAATCAAGCCTATTTAAAGCACATTGTTTTTAATTTTCTTGTGACTTTGGATTAATCAAATGTCGTAGCTCTGCTGAAAATTAAAATAAATGCATAGTTTCATAAAAATAAATTATATGGCAACTCTGCTGATTTTTTTTTAAATTTATTAATTATTTTAACTGCTTTGTTTTAACAAATTTTTGATACTGCAGTTAATTTTTTTATTTTTTATAATAAAAAATAGGTGGCAACCCCAAAACTGGTATAACATTTAATTTTTTAGTTGCATATACACGTATATTACAAAAAAAATATATTTACCATTATAGTATGTAATATTGCCTATTTTATAATTAAAAATAAGTGGCAACCCTTCTATGAACCATACATAATTCATTTATTTTACAGCAAAATTTATTATTTTAAAATAATTGATTTTAAATTAAAAAACTAACTGAAAACCTGCAATGAGTGCTTTGTGCTAATCCCACTGCAGTTATAAGAGTCTCTGGTAACCATGTTGAGTAGCAAATATCTAGATATTCTAAGTAAATTTCTTTATACCGATTTATTTCTAAATACAGAAAGTGTTTTTATTTAGTTTTTAACTGTATACATATTTTAAGAATAAAATTTCTTTGCTTTGTATTATAAAATATGCGGCAACCCTATTTTATGTTACTTCTAGATAAAAACAAATAAAACACTTTCCATATCTTCGCATAAAGCACACGCTCTCCAATGTGGTTATGCTGTCAGCAATTTTTCAAATCTAGTGAAATAAA
>NW_017534937.1:9974-19567 GCF_001853355.1 Bactrocera latifrons
TATACGGTGGCAGACAATAGGTTTGAAAGCACTGTATACAGCGAGACAAATGTGTGCTGTGGTAACTACCAGTCAAGTGAAGGTTACTCATACGCCATGGGGTGTTAGTGCTTTTGTGTGAGTGTATAGTTATCGCAGCTGGATAAATGGCGGCAAAAGGAGTTAAATAATAACTAAAGGCAGCAATGAATATTGAATAAGAAATGGGTTGCAAAAGTTTTTATTTATTAAAGCAGAAATGTCAGAATTACGCAAAGTGGGTATGGTAGAGAGAATTTTTGGGGGTGAATGATATTATTTTTAGAAAAATTTATATTTGAAGTGAAAGCAAAACAAAAACAAAAAAAAAAGAAAATATATATAATAAAATAAAACAATTTTCAAGTATAATTAGGACAATTTGGAGTAGCTACGTCATCAAATTTCACTCGGGTCCTGGTCCTTAAAGTTGAATTTTGGTTCAAAAATGTCAAGTATTGCACGTATTTCTCGAATATATTTTTAACAGAACTGGCTTGCGGCGCCATTCAGGCGATGTGGTTGTCTATGTATATTAATTAATTGCATTTAATGTAATTTATTGCAGCTTAGCTATTGCAGTAAGGTATCGTTTTTCCAACAAAATTTTATAAAAAATAAATTGTGACTAGTTTCCATTTAGTTTCTATATAGTTACCGATTATCGTTCTTTTAACAACATTTTATAAAAAGTGCTTTTCTAAACTAAGCGGCAACATACGATTAACGCTCGACGCTTTTTAATAGTTTCCATCTAGTTACTAATTAACTAGTTGGGAATAGACCTAGTATGCGACCAGTTTTAAATATAACTTTAAGTTACTCGTTTAACGTAATTAAGCGAAAACATTGGTCGTTTTGGTACTGCTGCTAAACTGGTTCACTAATGAGCTAGTTTTTGTCTGGTTACTAATCAACTAGTTATTAATCGTACATTTGTATGACTAGTTTAACATTTAGTGAAAGTTTTTCGCATAAAACAATAAAGCGATAATATTGGTCGCCTTTGCACTACTCGTAAGCTGGTTACTAATCAACTAGTTGCTAATTGAACTAGTACTGGACTAGTTTTATTTTTAATTTTAAGTTATGGCTCAACATAATTAAGCGTTAACATGGGTTGTTACCAATCAACTAGTTGCTTATTGAACTAGAGTGAGAATGGTTTTATTTTTAGTTATTAAAAATTTATATTTATTTTCGCATCTTTTGAAACCAACATAGTACCTTACATCGATATAATATGGTGCAAAACCCGAAATTTCCAAGGCGTTCCCTCCCAATGTACATAAGTTTTTGTAAAGCATTTGCTGTACCAGCAACCGCTTGCTTTATTTCTGCGCTTGTGTAACCTGTAACTCTGCTATGTACGCCCACAACAGCAATGCTATCGCCAATGACAGTTGTCGGCATTGTGCAGTGGGGCGCAAGAGCTGGCTGTCATATCAACGCACGCCCATATATATTCATGCGCACACGCTGCCATGCAGAGCGCCCTGAGTCAGGCGAGAGATGCGAAAATAATTAAATTTCCCAATTATAACAAAACACACAAGTGAAATTATTATTGTTTTTGCGGTATTTTCGTATGTTTTGTTGGCTACACGAACGCTGTTGCTTCTGTATTGGCAGCACAACGACAATTGCGTTGGGAAACAACATGATTATGTACGCGTGCTACACATTTCCCATGTCGCGAGTAAAATTTTGACACACGCATTGCTGTAATGTGCGTAATTGTGTTGGATCTATTGTATAGATGGATAGTGGTTTTCGGTTAGGTTGGGGTAATTCATTGGAGTGCAATTGGTGCGTCGAAATTTGCTTCAGAATTACGAGATATCGTGGTAGATTTTTAGAATGAGAAAACATTTTTTATGCAAGGATTTTTGATTGCTTTTCTATGAATTTTAGTAATTGTTATTCTGAAATATGAGCTTTTGTTGCTTTTGATACTTTTAATCGAAGCTTTAATCAGGTTTTGACAGACTCTGAGCACATATAACGAAAATTTGGCAGAAATATAATTTTGGTTAAAATATTTTATTCCGAAATTTTCTTTCTTTCGAAAAAATCAGTAATCGGAAATTTTCAGAGATTTTTAAACAAATGTTTTAAAAATACTAAAATATTATTAATATAATATATTATATAATATTAATATAATATTATTTTTAAATCAGTTTTGGCTTCCCTTACAACTAAATATTGATCAATGTGAAATTCAAAATAACAGTTTTGTAAACGGACCTCTTTTGAGATTTTTGTACGTGTGCAACATGTATGTTCTTATATAAATATGTTTTTACTTCTAATATGATTCAAATTAAAAAGAAAAACGTAATTTTTAATACTTTTCAAATTTTTTTTTTTACAAAACTCCGAAATTCCGACTATGTATTTTAAACGCAATTTAAACAATTATGATTTGCTTAACGTTTTTGGGTTACTTCAAAATTAAAAATATTTATATAAATATAACCGAAGCTATATTTTCGACACAAATCATGGTTTGCTTGAAGTTTTTTTGCTAATTTCAAATTTAAAAAATTAAGCAATAGCATGAATAGCATAATAGAATATTGAAAGCTCGGATAATCTAGAAGAGAGCTGGAGCACTTAAGTTGAACGAAACTCAAAATAAATCAAAAATAAATTTTTTTTTTAATAATTCGGGATGCCGAAATTTCACCTTTTAGTTCCGATAGTCAAATTTTTAATTCTGATCCCGAAAATTTTTCTGAAAATTGCTCAATAAGTTAGCGTAAGAAAAGCTCAACAATAAATAAATTTAAATAAATTAATACGTAAATGTTAATTAAATAATTGAAAATTTCCGAAGTTCACAATTTCTTATTTAAATCTTCAAAATATCAATCCCAGCAGGCCTTTTGTACACACTGAGATACTTACATATCACTTTTTTGGGAAATTATTACATATACCACTCATTTCAGTTGGTGTTTATTCACCACAAATTGTTGTTGTTATTTTGCTATTATTTTTGTTGCTATTACATAGGCAAACATTGTTCATCGTTTGGTTATATAAACAACTTCTCGTTTACACTGCAATTCATTAACACACACCAACGTGCCACATACTGCATGCAACGCGCGTGCCGTGGCAACTGCAATGACAACTGTGTGCGGTAGTGCAGTTTCCCCCGTACCTGCAATACTACCGCTTACATACCGTAAGCTCATACGCCAAGCTCATGTATGCAAACAGAAATGCATTTTATGTGTTTAGATTTATGTAAATAGCCACAGTGAGCCTATGCGTATGCTCTACTCTCCCCAATTTACTGCAATTATATGATTGCACTTGTAGGTGTGTGTGTGTGTTTATTAAATCGTTTATTTGCATCCCATTTCATTTGAATGTGGCTTTATTTGTTGTTATAAACATTTTGTATTTACAAAGCTGTTATCATTATAACTTTCGTATTTGTTGTTATTGTTTTTACTTCTTCAAAGGTAGCATATTTCATTATTTATTGTTTTCATTATCGTATGTATTAAGAGTTTTCGTAGGCAGTTTCGTACGTTTTCGTAGTTATGCACATATAGCATATTACCTTGTCAAAAAAGTCTTGCGGCATTTTTGCGGTATTTTTTTTTTTTTGTTTTGTTGGGAAAACATCGTTCTAACAACTACGATGTTTCTGTCGCAAGGATGTTAAGAGCATTCTCGGAAATTGGATTTTTTTTTTTTTTTGGTTTTTGCTGACACATACGAATGCTTACTATACTGACCTAGTACCATCACCCTGACTTGGAATTTCTCACCCCCCAGATTAGCTCTTGTACTGTGTTATCAAAGAATATTTGCTGACCTTAAATAATTATTATTTGGTGAATATTATGCTTTAAATAATTGTTATTCATATTAAGTAATTACAAGTTGTTTTATATTTCTAATTTTTTTTATCGAAATTTTTCTTTTCCTTAGTAAATTTCTCACTTTTGATTTTTTGTCGAATACTTCTATTTTGGTGGTATTATGAACACTTTTTGTTTATTACTAGTTTTTATGTATCCATATTTATTTATTAATTTTTTTTTTGTGGAAATATAACTTTGTAAGGAAACCATTTTTTAAATGGTAAAAATTTCTTATCTTAAATCAAATAAATTAATTTTCTGATAATGATAATTGCTTCTGTTGTTTATCCCTATGTTTTGAATTATCACATTTCTAGATAGTTTTAATGCAAATTATGCAGATTTGTGTTGTTGGTGTAATTCAGAAGAATTTTATTATGAACATAATTTTTTATTAATATTAATTTCTAAATCTTCGTAATATTTATGTTTATTATATTTTGTTGCGAATTTAGCAGCATTTCTGTTTTTTTTTTTTGTTTTTTTGTTTGTGTTGTTAATAAACTGTTGTTCTCATTCATTCACGAATTTTATTAATGAAAATCTATTAAATATTTTTTCTTATCATAATTTTAATTTTGAATCGAAATTCCTGTTTTTATAAGTCAAAATTTTGCCTTGTTGAATCTATGTGAACTTATGAATTTCGCCATAATCTTCATATTTGTATTCCTCTTTGTAAAAATGTATAATTATTGTGGCCAACAAATTAATTGCTGTTAATCGCTACGCTTCGGAGACATTTGTGTGCATTTATCATGTTTTATAAAAATTTTCTGCATTAATTTTCTGTTGTGAATTCGCTTGGCATTGCCCTTGCTGATTTATGGTTGTGTTGCTCTGTCGCCTCAATTTGCGCTGTTGGTAGGAGCTGCTGATAAAAGTGTGGCTTTGTGCGCTTAACAGATGCAGGCAAAAAATTAATGACAAATAAATGAAATGAACGACGCTTAATGAGAAAAATGGGTTCACTGTGTGTGTGTATGTGGATTTCTTATAATTAATGTGAACATATGGAACAACTTCGGTGGCAGATGGGTTTACCGGTTTGTTGATGTTGGTGCTTTTATATTAATACAGTTGTGTGGTAGTGTTTAATAAAGCAGTTGTTATATTTTTAAATAAATCTAAATTCTTTTTAATATTTACCTTTAGTCAAGCTTATGGCTAATGCTGATCATTCGCAAGAATTTTTAAGTGCATTTTTGAACGTATTGCTTACAATTTTTTTTTTTTTTTTAGTTTTTAATAACTTTTTTTCTTTACATTTTTTCAATATATTTTGTAGTTTTTTATAAACATGTGCCATCTGTCAATTATTGCATGGTTTTAAGCCATACAAAATATTAACTAAAAATTTTTAAATCTCTTGGAATGGTTTTAAACCCTTACATTTATATGCAAATTTATACCATTTAAAGACATCATCCGCCGTGGAAGTAGGAATGCATAATAAACATCTCGGAGTGAAATTTTAATGAAGTGTTAATTGCCTAAGCATAACTTCCAGCATCGAATATCGGCAATATTATGGCGAATATGTTTTCGCAAATTAAATAAAAATGTAATTTAGTGTGATTTTCATTTTACCAAGCATATTTTGCATTTCATTTATCTTATGTGCTATAAATAAATTTTGCTGAAATAAACATTTTCTACGTTATTGGTCGAATATATAATACTAATGAAATTACATTCGTGATAATGGCAAAAATCAAAATGTATAATTATTTCTAATAAATACACCCAAGCAGCGCAAATTAATTGCACATAAACAGTCCACAACAGGCTTCACAACGAAACGATGCCGAAATGTAGGCTACACAATTTTGCGTAAATACACAATGGCAGTGAGTATTAGTCAGAGCTCTGAGTTTATATGCGCGTACAGCATTAAATGATTTGGAAATAAACATATTGAAATTTTAGCTTTTTAATGAAAACATGAATAAATGCAAATTTCAATTATTAAAAGCACAACTAGGAAAATACAAATGCAGTTGGCTACTCGCATACAGACAGGAACAAAAGCCTTGGCTAATAATTTGCAACTTTGTATATGTTTCTAAGAAAACTTCTGCCGCGGCAGAAAATACAATAATTGCCATACCTTTTGCTATATTTTAATCATATTTCATGCTTGTTTATTATATTCTTTCAACAAGTATGCGCAAATATAATTTTGCTTGCAGTTGAATGCAAATTTAATACATGTTTATGTTGCTATTTAATTACTTTCTATCGCTTTGTAGTTTAAGACAAAGCTTTCATAGCTGCAATGGAAATATTGCTGTTCTAAGATATTTCTGTGTTTATTTATTTCAATTGAAATGAATTTCGCATATCATTATATTAAGATGATGAATTGGAGGTTATTGATCATTTGTAAGAGTCGTTAACTTCGAATGCATCACATCATTTTAAGCACAAAGGGGTATAAAAAATCTTTATGTTGATTTGGACCGATCAGTTTTTTCTATAGATGCTATAGTTTTCTGATTTTAACAATATGTTGTTGTCTGAGTTTGACTGATATCATTTGGGAGCACTTGTATTTCTTTGAAGGGTATTATTATTTGGCAAATGTCGCCACACTCCGGTATGTATGGTTATCATTCAAGAAGAGCAGCTTATAATAAACACTAGCACATGCTTTTCCGACTGTAAGCAAAAGCATTATTGTTCGAGCCACTTACATATTTAAGAGCCGCTTTAAGTAAACATATTTTGCTAAGCAAATTCGAACACATAGTGTCGTTCGACTAATGTCGCTATTAGTTATTTATTCATAATCATTTGTGCCATTGGACTATTACATGAGCTACCTGTATGCTCTCAAGTATATTGTCCTTTTGCTGGACAAATTTGAATATTAAACTGTCTATATATGTATATGTGCAATAGGGTGCATGTTACCCCCAAATTGATTTCGAAACTGGAGTTTCAGTTTTTGACTATAAAATAAGTATTCCGAACTCAACCAGGTCTTAATTTTCATTGTAAAAAAGGCCTGAATCAAAGGTCTTTCTCATGTATATTAGATGAGATTTCATGATGTTTTGCATGAAATAAGTAACCCTACAACTCTCTACGATAATTTTCTTACCTAGAAAAAATTATTCAATGATTTTTTCCATAAAACCATTTCTTTAAAATATTTACACAGTCAAAGTTGCATATCAAAGGTATTGAGCGTTCATAGAGTACACCATGTCGTATGAGTAACACGGTATAAATTCAGTGCACTTGAGTGGAATATACTTGAATTTGATGTATAAGTTTAACTGTGAATAACTTTCAAATTATTGTTTTTACGAAAAGGCATTAAGAAAGAAAGAGTAAGAGTTAAGAGAAGAGCGGAAATTTATGCTCGAATATTATTCTTTTAAATTTGTTGGTTTAGTATCTTTGTATATATAAATTTGATTGTCAAATTAAAAAAATCCCTTGTAGAATATATGAGAAAAATAAAATGATTTCAGCACTGTCTAAATAAAAAAGCAAAATCTTAATTTCGATTGCATCAAAGCTATTATACTCTTTACAGAAGCATTTCTTATAGCATGAAATAATATGAAATTATGTTTCTCTTGGTCGAGCAGTTTATATGGCAGCTACAGGATATAGAGGTCTGARCTGAACGATTTCGAAGGAGATTTCTTCGTATCATTGGAGAACAGTTCATGACAAATTTTATGAATATATCTCGCCAAATATGCAAATCTTCCATACGATGACTGATTTTTGAAGGACCAGTAACAGCTTTGTACTGTAGTTGTCCGATCAAATTAATTTCATCCTAAATTGTACAGTTTGCAAACAATATATGTCAAATTTCAATAATATATCTTGTAAAATAAAAAAAGTATTCCATTAAAGAACTAATTTGTTGCAAAAACCTCAACTTCGCAAATAGGCACCCTAAGATATTTATATAGTATATAGATGTGTACATCATTTTACTTCCCGACTTACAGAATTCACTTGGCATTACATGAAACCACATCATTTACTTCGAGACATAAATATTCTGTTATCCTTTTGCCATTGTAGTTATGCATTTCAATTGCTACTATTTATATCGACACTTGCATTTGTCAAGCTCTGCATGAAACCCAGAAATTTTGATATAAATATAAACAACACACAATCTGGCTCAAACTTCGTGTAAGTTGGCTGGCAGCTATTTGTCGGAACAACAAGTGTAGCTTTTCGGCAGACTTTAGACGCTGCTGACCAAATTTCGATGGCCTGACAAACAAAACGGTTATATACATATATATACGTATATATTATTTTAAATTTATATCAACAACTTATGACATTTTCGCTGGGAATATTATTAATTAAGGCTTCAGGTGGTATTTGGTTAAAGTGGTGAGCCAATAATGTTGTTACGTAGATTTGAGTTATATTTGGTCCTTAGTCCTGATTCGTGTAAATTTATATTATGTAATAGAAGTGTAATTTTAAATTTAAAATAAAGTTAGTGTAGGAAAAAGTAAGGCTATGGTTGACTTAAACTCTATCAGAGATTTATTAGATAACTAACGGCATATGAAAAGTAAAAGTGTGGCCAAGTTTATCGTACAGGTATATAAAAAAATAATAAAATATGGTAGTAGCAAATAATAACAGAAAATGGTTCTAGAAAACAGTAGCAGTAGAGATAGTAAAAAAGTAGTTTTTTAAATATGAAAATATCTTATACACAAAGAGTTAGTGAAATTTATTTCCGTTGAATCTAAAATTAGTAGTAAAAAATGGTAGTAGAAATAGTAGCAGAAAAGGTATTAAAATTTTCTTTAAATGTTTTAAGAAGTATAATTAATCAAAAAATAAAAGTGTGCAAAATAAAATAGTAGTAGATTTTTTTACAGAATATATGAAAATTTATTTCATTTATATCTAACTAAAGTTGATTTCTAAATTATTATTACAACTGTTAACAATTTTTCTGGTTTTGTATTTTTTCTTACCTACAACCAGCTTCCAAACCAACTTTTCACAAATTTTTTTCATATCAACATCATCGCCCTAGGCAACGCACGCAACTTTTGCTCCTGTTGACCTCATCAACAGCGACGGCGTAACTAACAACACCGAGGGGCACTTGGTCAACTTTTATTGAAATATTAGCTACTCAAGCGTACTTTCTTAATTTCACAAGTTTTTCTTGCTACTTAAATCTACTTCTCTACACACCTAGAAACTCAATATAAGTTCACTAAAGTTATCATAGCAATGAGCAGTCAATAATAAACGTTTCTGAGTCTTTTAAATTTATTTGTTTGTGGTTTTTATTTTTAACATTTTTTTTTTACTTTCTTATTCCGTTTTTTTTTTAATTTCCCATTTTATTTCCTTTTTTGTTGTTGTTATTTTGCTCTACTTTTAATTAAGTCGAACTGCTGACATGTCACAAGTTTGTTTTTGTTTGCTACCTTTTTCGTATTTACATTAGTTTGCTCAAGTTAAGGGAAGGCATAAAAACCAAAAACAAAAACAAAACTGCGAACTTTGCAAACTATTGGATATTTTTTAGTTTTTTCCTTCATAGTTTTTCACTTGCCAACAATAGTGCATGTGCACTTAAAATGTCGGCAACCAGGCAGCTTGTTGTTGTTGTTATTGACTTCTAATGGCAATGTAGACTTCTTATGTTCTTATTGTTGTTTTTGCATTGAC
>NW_017534937.1:20177-23368 GCF_001853355.1 Bactrocera latifrons
AAATTGAGTAAAATTATTTAAAAAAATAAAAGAAATTAGAAAATAGTTCAAAAAAATTAAGAGGGAATAGAAATAAAAAGTAAAAAAATATATATATAAAATCTTGCTCAGCAAGCTATCGCTTGATTTTTTCTCTGAAATTGGCGCCTAGAACCTTATACATCACTTTTACAGTCGTTGCTTTTAAAATTTCTGTCTTCTTGTTTTCTTTCTTTTACGTGGTTTTTCTTTTTCTTGCATTCCTTTGTATTTTCTGGTTGCCTCTATTTTTTTCCAGCTATAAACTTTTTCCGCGTTCGCATATCAACACCGGCTCGCTTCGCTGAATCCACTGACTCCACTGGCTTTGTCGATTTGCTTGGTTGCTTCTACTTTTTTTGTTTTCCATTGATGTGCTTTCCTCACTTCTTTTTTTAACGGGTTTCTTTGGTATTTATTTTCGGTGTTTCTTGGCTATCATTGCCACCGCAACTGATACTAGCTTGTTGCTGCTTTGTTTTGTTTTGTAGTTGTAGCTTCCATCATTCCAAAGTGAAGTGCTTGTAGCCAAGTGCCGTGAGGCATTAGCCAAGCGCAATAGATTTCATTAGCAGCGGTCGCAAAGGTCCCTATAAATAAGAGGAACATATGGAGATTATAGTGTGAGTGTGCTTTAAATATTTAATTATCAAATTTTGTATGTAAACAAGTTAGAAAGAATATCTAAAAAGTTTCTAAAAGAGAAATAAAATGGTAGTAGAAAGATAAAACCAGATACTGTAGTTCATTTACTGTGAAAAGCTCAAAAGGTCAAGTAGGAAAAAATTAATAACAACATGAAAGGGTAGAAAAATAAAAGAAGAAGTAGTAAAATAAAAAGTGCTCCAAAAAGTATTAGACTTGCAAGAGTAATTTTAAGTGCATCAAATTATTTAAAATTATTGAAAAGACAAGAAAGGAATATAATGGCAATAAAAAATTGAAAACAGAAAGGGAAATACAAATTTAGAAAGGAGTAAAAATAGTAGTAGAGAGTTTAGTCGAAAATTCGATCAATTTATAAAAACCATAAGAGGAAAATTACTGTATTATAATATATATAAAAATGTATCAGGAAAATAATTTTTAAAAATGTAGTAAAAATTGTAAAATTGATTTTAAGAAAAAAATTGCGAAAGTATTGATATAATAGTTCTACAAGAATACTAAAATACGTAGTAGTAGGAAAAAAGGAAAATTTTTGGCCCTGAAAAATGTAGTAGTTCATTTAAAGCAGTTCTACAAAAAAAAAGTTATGTGTAAAATGGTCCCTCAAAAAGTACGCTGCTTATATGTTAGTTATAAATAATAAAACTAGAATGTAATTTTTAGAAAAAGAAAGCCTGAATCTATATTTCTAAATTCAATTTAAATTTTTGCCGTAAATGCAGTTTATTAAAATCGGTTGCTTATGCTGAGATAAGATTTAAGATTTATTTATACCAAATTATAAAAGAAATGTACAATAATTATAGAAGAGCTAAAAGTAAGAGTAGTAGAAAAAGTAGTAGACCATTAATTCATAAAAAGTTTTTGTAATAAATATTTCCAGTAAAACGAGAAATAGTACATCAACTGAAAAAATTTAATAATTTTAGTAGTAAAAAAATAGTAGTAGAAAAATAATATAAAAGTTAGTAATAAATGAAAAGGGAATAGTATGCAGTTTTAGAGTTTTAAATTAATTAGTTTGAACAATTTTATAAATTTATGTTTTGAAGATGAAAATTTATAAAAAATGTTGAAACCCAAAACACTTATGAGAAGAAATCTTCAACCAAGAATATCCTTAATTTCAACCGTCAACAGCGCTGTCCTTTTAACTCTGTTGTATCACTGTGCCGCAGGTTGTCTGCGTTCAATCGGTTATTTATTTGAAATAAATTTTGCTCTCTTCCATCTTTCAATAGTGTGGGCAAAAAATAGTAAGACTTATTCATTTATATTTCATAGTCTTAGGTCTATGCTTACGACCCGAAAACAGGCGATCAATCAGCCGAATATCGTGGAAAAGGTGAGCCGAAGCCGAAAGGACCATGTCAAACATCAGGTTGTCAGTTTTCTCCGGTTATTTATTTATGAGCCTACAACTCTTGGATTTGACTTTAACAACTATTTCGAGGATTGAAAGAAAATTCTGCGTATTTATTCTGCTTCTTCATTATTTACTGGCTCGAATTTTTAGCATTTGGCTGGCTTAAAGTGCCGTTATATGTATTTTACTTATGTGCGTGCTTTGTTTGCTTGATCTACTCCACTGGTTTCGTCGCGATTCGCCTCCAATTCATTGCCACATTTACATATACGCAGAGTTGTTGTTTTGCGCAATCCCTTTTTTTGAAGCGGCATCTCTTTCAGTTTCATCTTTTCATCAAGCACTTTATTGTTATTATGATCTCTCTACCTCCACTTTTATCTGCCTTGTAGCTACTCGGTTGTCTTTGTTGTGCAACTTGCAGTTTTGTGTTGCTGGTTGTTGATAGTTTTAGTTTACTTTGCTTTAAGTTTTGGCTGCGTTTTTTTTTTTATAAAATGTGCTTTGTTCTCACAAAAGAAAAGTTTACGTGGGGTCTAGCTTTATTTGCTGCTAAAGAATTGTGCTTTTAACTACTTGTTATCACAGACCCATTGTTAGATAAATGGGGCTAATGGAATTGAAGTAAAGGTCTTTAATTTGAGAGAGAGAGAGAGTCATCAATATAATGCAAATCATAGGAAGTAGAAAATATTAAAGAGATCTTCTCAAAATCGTCTAACCTTAAAGAGATTGTGTATAGAGATGGTGAGGGATAGTTAGAAAGAAATTGAGCGAGAAGATAAAGGATATATAGAGAGAAATTGAACGAGGACTTGTGCCGATTTTTGTGTAGGGATTCAAGGTGTCTCTCTATTCAAAGCCAATTTGTGATAATTTGTTTAAGAATTATGTTAAAGAAAGGCAAGAAGTTATATGACACGTTAGATACTTAAGAAAGTGTAGACTTACATTTAAAGGAGACTGAAATTTAAAAGTTTAAAATGAACTTGATGGTCATAACATGTGTAGAAATCACAAATTTAGCAAACCACAGGTGTTGAAATAGAGCTTAGTGGGTTTGTGAAGAATAATAGTACCTCAATATCTCAATGTCAACTGTATTGAAATTAGTTTAACCCGATTATATTGCAGAATT
>NW_017534938.1:0-6736 GCF_001853355.1 Bactrocera latifrons
ATATTCTACGTTTCAGTACCACTTAAAAAAGTTACAAACATACATACATACAAGTGAAGCTACTAAAAAAGCGTATTAAAATATTCTACGTTTCAGTACCACTTAAAAAGTTACAAACATACATACATACATATATACATACATACATACATACATACATGTGAAGCTAATAAAAGCGTATTAAAAACCACGAGGTTAGCCGCTACAACTTCATCAAGTGATACCGAAACCTGAAATCCCGAAAAAATAGAAGAAAAACCATGTTGCTCTAAAGCAGCAAAAATTCAAGCGCTACATTCAGAAAATGAAAGCAAAATTCTTTTACCCACTGCGGTCATCACCATTGAACATAAAAGTGATTTATTCAAACTAAGAGCGTTAATAGATCAAGGCTCTCAAAGATCCTTTATATCATCAAAGGTTCAAAATCGGAATCGGAAAGATTCATGTCATACCCCATCACAAATCGACATATTATTAGGCAGTGACTTAATACCTCAAATAATTCTTGAAGGTATAGAGAAAATCTCCAATAAATTGCTAGCCCAATATACAATCAGTATATACAGTGGATTATAAGTGGCCAAGTCATTGAAAAAATAAATTGTTTTACAATACAAGTGGAAAATATCACAGACGAATACTTAAACAATGAACTTAAACAATTCTGGGAAGTAGAAGTCCTTATGTTGTGCGACTGCCATTCAAATCCTCCTTTCCGGAAACTATAGCTCTAGGCCACTATAGAATCTCAGCAGTCCATCAGTTCATGGCATGGAAAATTCTGTTAAAGAAAAATTAGCTAAAATCAGCATATGATAATGTGATGGACGAATATTTGAACTCAATCATGTACCATATGAAAAAATATACAAATTTAGATATTTATCTTTTTACCTTCCACATCATGGGGTAATAAGACCAGATAAAATCACAACGAAAGCACGGGTGGTGTTCAATGCCTCAAAGTGTACGAGCTTAGGCAAATCGCTCAATGATGTATTATGCACAGGGCCAACATTACAACCTGATCTCATGTTGCTAATATCACTGTGGAACATTTTTGGGATTATTGTCTGGGGGGTGAGAAATTCCAAGTCAGGGTGATGGTACTAGGTCAGTATAGTAAAACCCTCAAAGGGTTTGACGTTCGTATGTGTCAGTTTTTTTGACCTTTTAAATTTTTTCCTTATCTTGATGTTTTTTCGCTTAGTTGTAACATTTTGACAAAAACGTAGTTTAACATAACTCGCGAACCATCCAATTAGCGACTACAAACTTAAAACAGTTACCTTTGGCATCAACTGCGCACCCTATTTAGCCATTAGGACATTACATGAAGTTGCAAAAACCTGTGAAACAAATTTACCTTTAGCAATTTCTGTGTTGCAAACTCAAACATATTTGGATGACTTTTATCAGGTAGCCACAGTATACCATTAGCGTGCGAATTATTATCTCAAGTGATCCCGAAATAATCAAAGATATAAAAAAGGAAGACTTATTAGATACTGGCTTCCTTAAATTCGAAAAGTCTAGTACAACAAAGACACTAGGAATTCAATGGAATACGATAACAGATCACTTCCCATATACAATTAAGTAAATATCTGCAATATGCTCCATTACAAAACGACAAATCCTTTCCTCGGTGGCAAAACTGTTCGACCCCGCAGGATGGCTTNATATGGCAGCCGAATTGGCGAAGCCCAAATGTAGTAAATTTTACAACAAAAACGATTTCATTCATAAACGCAGGCGCAAATTCCACAAGCGACCTCGCTTCATTCATAAATAGAGACGCCGCAACATCTCCCTGAGCATGCCTTTGCCGCGATGATGGCAAAAGCTAAAAATCATAAAATGAACATCTTTCTGATGTTTGTTCTAAGTGAGAAAAGGGGCAACATACCTGTTGTCGATTTACAATATTTGTCAATTCTAAAATATTATCCCGAGGCTCGCAAAAACCAGCGTCGATATGTATGAAAGCTCATTCATATGTATACATATGTACGCTGGTTTGTAGGCGGAGCTGTTACAGCGGCAAGGGAAGCGGTAACAATCGGCGATCGTTTGTTAGTTTCTTTCGGCACAGCTCGGATTTTCTACCAACAACACAACGTAGTGCTGACTCTTTGACAATACGAGAGCTGCTACCATTGGTTGACCATGACAAATTGAATCATGCTTATTTTGATTTATTAAAATTAGCTCATTGGATACTGGTGGCTCATATGGGGGATCATCACGTGCGTGATATGTCGGAGCAGTCGTAAAAGAGAAAATATCTGGGCTAGAAGCTTTTGGCACAGGAATGTGGTTCGAATGAGGCAATGGTGTTGCGACACTTGCAACACCAACGTAATTCTACAATTTTCTTATCCTTTTTGCGGCTCCTTTATTCGCACATGCATAGCAATTCAATGGATTGTGACCTTCGCCAGGATTAGTCCAAGTCATTGGGATACCGAATGRCAWACTTTCACGTCTTCTATTTTTCCAATCCATTAGACGGTTTTAGCAGATTTTACACACTATATTTGGTACAAAATTGTCGTTCACTATAACATCTTGGTTAAAGTACATCTCGTATGTTTGAACAAAATCAGTACTGAAATTTCCCTTTTTTATGTGTTTAGATATATTGACCACAGCAGTAGCAAAAGCTATTTATATCTGGCTTGCATAGTTCCATATTTTGTTCCCTTGTGTTCACTTTTAAAAAATTTGAGAAAAATTACTTTTACTGTTCGCGGTCGTCGGCACTTGTTGAATGACAAAAATCACAGAACCAGTGTGAGAAAGAGAAGAAGTATAATGATAATGCATGTTTTATGTGAACCGTACAGAACCTGCGTTGCTGGACTTTTTATGAGTAAAAAAAAATTTAAATTTTTAGGAAAAAATTACTTTTTTCCCTTCATACATTCATTTTTAACTTCGAAAGTGTTGCACATATAAGAAAACGGTATAGAAACAGATTAGAGAAACTGTAATTCTTAATTTTTCCAAATTTGTTTCGCTAGTTATGTTAAACGACGTTTTTGCCAAAATGTTACAAATAAGCGAAAAAACATCAAGGAAAAAATTTAAAAGGTCATAAAAAAACTGACACATACGAATGCCAACCCATTGATGGTTCTACTATACTGACCTAGTACAATCACCCTGGCTTGGAATTTCTCACCCCCCAGATTAGCTCTTGTACTGCGTACTAAATTGGTTGTTTAAAAACGTTTTTAAGGGGGCTGTTGAGAAAATGTATAGGCAAATTCTGGTGCATGAAGATGACCAAGATTTCCAACGTATAGTCTACCGCAATTCAATTAATAGTCCAATTAGCGACTACAAACTTAAAACAATTAACTTTGGTATCAACTACGGGCCCTATTTAGCCATTAGGACATTACATGAAGTTGTAAAAACCTGTGAAACAAATTTACCTTTAGCAACTTCTGTGTTGCAAACTCAAACATATTTGGATGACTTTTATCATGTAGCCACAGTATACCATTAGCGTGCGAATCATTATCTCAAGTGATCCCGAAATAATCAAAGATATAAAAAAGGAAGACTTATTAGATACTGGCTTCCTTAAATTCGAAAAGTCTAGTACAACAAAAACACTAGGGATTCAATGGAATGCGAAAACAGATCAATTCTCATATACAATTAAGTAAATATCTGCAATATGCTCCATTACAAAACGACAAATCCTTTCCTCGGTGGCAAAACTGTTCGACCCCGCAGGATGGCTTTCGCCAATAATGATTCAAGCTAGAATTCTCATTCAAGAATTGTGGCAAGATGGCACTGARTGGGATGAACAGGTAAAACCTGTACGTTTAACAAAATGGGTTCAATTTGCTAACAACCTACATACTACATAGGCATAACTTCACATCTTTTGGTAGCCAAAGCCAAATTTGCACCTTTGAAGACACTAAGCCTGCCACGGCTTGAAGTAAATGGTGCACTTCTCTTAACAAAATTAATTTCAATAGTTCAAACCCATCTCAAATTAAACGATCACAAAATGTATCTCTGGTCAGACTCGGAAACAGTTCTAGCAGGGTTGGAAAAACCACCCTATACTTGGAGAAAATATGTATGGAATCGCATATCTCAAATCTTAGACTTAGTTGGCTTAGTAAAATGGCAACATGTTGCAAGTGCAGATAACCCAGCGGATCTTGGGATAAGAGATTGCAAACCACTTCACCTCACCAGCACTACAGTCTGGTGGAACGGTCCTACATGGCTAAAATAACCGCAAGAATTCTGGCCAAAATCTCCTGCTCGGAATATCATACTTCCGAAAAGTCGGAAAWTAGAAAATTTTCTTATAAACTCCAAAAGAGGATGATATTCTCCACAGATTTTCATAATTTCCTCGAGCACTAAGGGTAGTCGCTTATATGCACAAATTCATTCATATACTTAAACAAAGGGCGAAAAGAATATCAAATGATTCTTACATACACTTGCAACATGCCAARGTCAGTCTAATCTTGAATACACAAACTCGCTATTTCAGCAAAGAGTTTGCTGAAATGAGTTCAAAGTTGCTTGAAAAGTGACCTCTCGAAAAGGGAAGCTCACTTCTCGTCTTAAACCCATTTCTGGACGCCAAGGGCTTAATACGGGCAAATGGAAGACTAGCTAACTCCAGCCTTAGTTACAACGAACGTCATCCCGTCATTATCCCAGAGAAATCCCGTTTTACCTACTTATTTCTAATTTGTCTCCACCAGCTTATACTGCATGGTGGGCATCGCTTGTTGCAACAAATGGTCTGACAAGAGTTTTATATACCGCGACTAAAGCCACACATTAAAAGAACCATTTTCTTGTGTAAACAGTGTACTATGTACAAGCACAAGATGCGTACGCAGATCATGGCAGCCCTACCACCTCAACGCTGCAACTATGCTTTGTCCTTTACCGTCACCGGGGTTGATTTTGCTGGACCTTTCCAGATAAAGGCCTCAATGCTAAGGTCTTCCTCATTTMGAAAAGGGTATGTGGCTGTCTTTGTATGTTTTACAACAAAGGCAGTACACATCGAGCTATGTTCGGATCTGACTACTRCGGCTTTTCTTGCAGCATTTGCCCGCTTTGTCGGACGACGCGGATTTCCTTTACAAATTTTGAGCGACAATGGAAAAAACTTTGTCGGAGCTCAAAGAGCCACGGRAAAGGAGTTTTTACAATTCATGAAAGAATCCCCCGAAATTGTCAAAAAATATGCACCCCAAGGGATCGATTGGCAGTTCATATCCCCATGTTCTCCACATATGGGCGGACTCTGGGAATCAGCAGTAAAGAGCTTTACTGCTTTAAAGAAAACGGCTTTTAACCATAAATTGAATTACGAGGAGTTTACTACATCACTCGCTAGAAACGTAAAACTGAAACYGCAATGTTAATGAATCAATAAATCGCTAAAACATATAAGAACTGCTGTGACGGCTCACCGCCGGCGTGGACCCTCTCCAGCAGAATCTCGTCCCTGGCGCAACATCAACACGGCGCCATCAGCTTAGGCCGCAATCCCAGCGGTCAAGAGGTCTCAGCAGCGTTGTAGCTACGCTRCAAYAGCTACTCCCCCTGCGGGTAGAGGGGACCCCTGCGGGTTGAAGGGAAACCGAATATACCCACAGCAAGGAATACCTGTCGTAAGAGGCGACTAAAAGCCATATGCACTATTTAGAGACCATGTTTTAATGTCAACATGGTCTAAGTCAGATAAGTGCTATAATATTCAGCTGGAAGTCAAATTTTTAGCTTTATATTTGTATCACAAGATATAAGGCATTTGTCACAGAGACAAATGCAACCAGCCATTGAGTTTTTCTGGACTCAACTGGTAGTAGCAAAAGCTACAAAKTCAGACCAAAGGCTTAAACCTGGTACCACGAGGAGCAGTAAGCCCTTGGAGGTAACTCCAATCTGCTCTTTGTGGAGATTCGTGGTGGCTGTGGTTTAAACCTAATTGCAGGAAGAACATTTTGTCCAATGTGGAGTCGCACTGCGGCCGGGTGCCGGACCCAAAGTACGGCAGAGGTTTTAGATGGGCCTCTAACCCGACCAAGGTGACTAGGGTGTCCCTATCCACCCGAACCAATTGGAACAAAAATTAAGTGCAAAATGCATTTATGCTTTGGGACGCTGATCAACGAATTGTATTGATCTATGTGCTTCTAGCAATAGAAAGCACTGTTTAGTTTAGTCTTCATAGACAGGTATTCACGTAAAAACACATTGACATTCTACAGCAGCTACAGCGGCTTCACCTAGGGGGGCCGGGATGGCTAAATAAGTGGCGACGTCGCATCAGATTTACATCAGTTCACCACAGCGAATCGAAAGCACGCATTCATATCATCAAACGAGAGAACATTACACATTAACACACACACACACGCACATGCACCAAAACACGATAACATTCAACATTCTAATTAGAACAAAAAGTTACGACGTCGTCCAACCACCATCTCCGCTTTTCGCAGTATCACAGCATCCCGGTTCCCTTTCACTAAACGCCTTTATATCGGGTGATTTTTTAAGAGCTTGATAACTTTTTAAAAAAAAAAAACGCATAAAATTTGCAAAATCTCATCGGTTCTTTATTTGAAACGTTAGATTGGTTCATGACATTTACTTTTTGAAGATAATTTCATTTAAATGTTGACCGCGGCTGCGTCTTAGGTGGTCCATTCGGAAAGTC
>NW_017534938.1:6806-14929 GCF_001853355.1 Bactrocera latifrons
TTTGACACCATGTCTGATATCCCACGTGATCTGTCAAATACTAATGCATGAAAATCCTAACCTCAAAAAAATCACCCGATATATTCAAAGTTTTTCAATTTATATAAAAGTCATTTTATAATAACCTTCGTTAGTGTATATACATATATATAGTATATAATATATATTTAACGGTTTAAAACTACTGTTTAGTAATTTCCTTTCTCAATTCACTTTAAAATAATAACTTTTAAGTGAATTTTTGAGGAAATACAAGTTTTATAACGATTCTTTGGAATTCAGTGCGTTTTTCCTATTAACAAAAGTGTGAGTGGCCTATAAGGTGAGTTTTTTGAGGTAAGAACTTTTTTATATTTGTGGTATATTGAATATTGTTGTACCTCCTCTCGGCACGTTGTTGTTGTACTATTTTCAAAATGGCAACCCCAAATGCAACTCTTAACATTTCAGTCTCCAAGCCATTGTATCAGCTTTTTATATTCTATTGTGGACATCCCAAATATTGGTGATGCCGACAAAAGGTAAAATGACGGAAGAAGAAGCGGTAAACCAGGTAACACAAAATTCGCAACATCGTGGCCAGTGGGCAGAGGACGTCCAAACTCGCAACTTGGAAGTGGCTAAAGTTTCCATCAGGATCCCACCATTTTGGCACGCAAAGCCAGAGCCAGAACTGTTGATGGCACAGGTCGAGGCGCAATTCATTGCGACAGGCAGAACGAGCGACAAAACAAAGTACCACGTCGTCGTGTCCGCAATCGAAAGTAACGTGCTAGCCAAAGAGGCGACATAATTCTCAATCCACCGAACAGTGATTTGTATATTACGCTAAAAAATCGTATAATAACGCAATTCGCGGACTCGGAACAAAAACGTGTAAAGAAGCTACTGCAAGAACAAAAACTTGGTGATATGCGTCCATTGCAGCTCTTGCGCGAAATGCAAAGATTAGCCGGCAGCGAGATTAACTATAATATATTAAAGTCCATTTGGATGAGTCTGCCACCTTTCAATATGCGATTTCCATCAGCAACGAACCGCTCGACAAAGTTGCCCTGCTCGCGGACAAATATGTGAGTTTAGCGACAGCCTCAAGTACACGTGGTCAAAACTCCAAACACAGCAACACGCAATCAATCCAGCATCGAGCAGCAGTTAGCAGCAGTTAGCCGAAATCACGAAAGAGATAGACTCAATAGAGGGGAACATAAATCGTCGGCCTAGAAGTCGCAGCAGAAACTCTTCTCCGTCTCATTCCGGTATGCAAGACAACAATTCGAATGGTTTATGCTGGTGCCACCACAAATTTGGCAACGATGCCAAAAAAATGTAGTAGCCCTTGCGCAAAAAAGGTAAACTAACTAGTCTGTCGTAAATGGTGGTCGACGACAGGCTCAACAATAAGAACCGCCGCTTAATCGTTTGAGGCAAAAATCCGCAATAAACTTTCTCATCGACAGGGGAGCGGAAATCAGCGTAACAACAATATAGATGCCCGCACAAAAACAACTACCTCTACGCAGCGAACAGCTCCACTATAAAAACTATGTTCGTCAATCTGGGTCTGCGTCGGCAATATTCCTGGAAATTCATCCTTGCCTACGTGTCACAAGCCATCATCGGAGCGGATTTTTTATCGCAGTTCTACTTAGCAGTCAACCTACAAAACGCAAACTCATCGACGACGTCACAAACACCAGCAAAAAGGTAGTTTCCAATTTATCTTACAGATTAAGATTATCAGCCGTTCCATGATGTATTGAGGGAATTCGAAGACAACACGATGGAAAACTTTTCAGTCAAAAAACCACAACATTTTGTCACGTATCATATCGTCACCAAAGGACCACCAGTCTTCTCTACACGCTTACCTCCCGAGAAGTTAAAAGCTGCAAAAGCCGAGATACAACTCTTGCTGAACGCAGGCATATGTCGTCCATCGCGCAGCCCATGGGAAGGCCTGCTGCACATGACAAAAAAGAAAAACGGCGAGTGGGGACCTTGTGGAGATTTCAGGCGACTAAGCGTAGTCACCGAGCCTGACAGGTACCCCTAGCCACACCTGCACGATTTTACTCATTCCCTGCACGATTGCAAAATTTTTTCCACACTTGATCTATGTCGGGCCTACCACCAGATTCCTATGGAGCCGAACGACGTACCAAAGACTGCAATTACAACGCCATTCGGCATGTTTGAACTTCCGTTTATGTGCTTTGGTTTAAGGAATGCCACTCAAACGTTCCAACGTCATCATCTAAAGTTAGTATTTAAAAAGCTACGCGAGTGCGGCCTTGTTATCAGCCGTTCGAAATGCATACTAGGTCAGCCGCAAGTTAAATTTTTACGTTTCAAAATAAACAGCAGTGGAATTTCGCCCCCAGAAGAACGAGTACGGACAATTCTAAATTTCAACCTACCTTCGAGAGCATGTGATTTGCGACGCTTTCTCGATATGGTAAACTTTTTTCGCAGATTCAACCTCATAAAAGGGAACAAGAAAAACGACATCGCCAATTGATTGGACAGTTAAAGCAAAGGAGGCATTTCAACAATACAATAACAACTTATGCAAAGCTACTTTACTCGCTTACCCAAAACCCAGAGCGCAACTCAGTTTGACGGTGGATGCATCTAGAGCTACGATAGGAGCTGTGCTACAACAACATGACAACGACCAGTGGCAACCTCTAAGTTTTTATTCTGAACACCTTACCGAAACACAAACAAGATACAACATTTAGATCGTGAACTATTAACGGCATACAAAGCAATCAAATATTTTCAACATATGTTGGAGGGAAGAGAATTTTTCATCCTCACCGACCACAAGCCATTGCAGTATGTGTTCCAGCAAAAGCTTGAAAAGCTATATCCGCGTAAAATGCGTCATTCGGAATTTATCGCACAATTCACAACAGATATTCGGTACATCCCCTGAAGAGAAAACGTAGTAGCTGATGCAATGTCACGTATTGACGCACCATCGACTTCGGCAAACTTGCGGAGAGTCAAAAGTTGGACTCAGAGCTCTAAAACTTACAAGAATCGAATTTCAGCGTATTAATCAAACCTTTTACGATCCCAGGCACCGCTATAGAATTCTCTTGTGACGTAAGCACCAGTCAAGTCCGCAAAACAGCTTTCGACTCCATACACACCGGCGCCGCTAAAACAACAAAATTGATCGCAGAAAAATTCGTGTGGCCGAATCTCCGAAAAGATTTCCGCTTATGGTCCAGGCAGTGCATCCCGTGTCAAAGAGCTAAAGTGCAGCGCCACAACATAGCACCATTGTCGACATTCACGTTACCAGAGCAACGATTTTTTTAATATGGATATCGACCTTGTAAGGGTTATCGATACTATTTGACAATAGGCGATCGTTATTCCCAATGGTTAAAGGTACTCCCGCTCGAAGACATGACGACAGAGACCATTGCTTTCATTTTCTACACACACTGGATCTCTAGATTCGGAGTACCGATCAAGGTAAACAATTTGAATCTACACTATTCCGAGAACTTTCCAAACTTTTAGGCATCAAGCACTTACGTACCACTGCGTATCACCCCGCGTCAAACGGGATTATCGAGCGATGACACAGATCATTAAAAGCAATAAAATGCTACATCACAAAAAACTGGGTCGAAGTTCTTCCACTCGTCCTTCTAGGTTTTCGTTCCTCAAGGAGGGACGATTCAAGAGTGACACCCGCAGAAATGGTTTATGGAAATACATTTCGATTACCTGTTAAGTTTTTTTTCTGAAAAACATAAACATTTCCATCGACCGGTTAAAATCATCTTTCGTCGAAGAGGATTACCAAACCCCGTCGAATCAAACATTTTCACACAAAGAGTACCAAACAAAATTTGTTCGTGGAGAACGTTTTCGTTTTCCCGCATAGCGGGTAGTGATCTGGCAACCCCAAAGTAAAGCGGCAACCCCAAAGTGATGTGGCAACCTCAAATGCAATTCTGCAAAAATTATAGATATGGCAACTCGAAAAATGGATAACCTCTCAGCTTGACGAACTACCATCATTTCTATTTCTTGGCACATCATCACGGCAGCAAGCACATCTTACCATTTCAGTCTCCAAACCCTTGTATTAGTTTTTTATATTCAAATAAATCAAACATTATTGTGGATATCCACATCCTTATTGCGCGATTCCTGAGCTTAATCAGAGAGTTGTCTTATTGGCAACGATGCCCATTCAATGATGAGGTACCCGGATTAGCACTAGATGAATCTTCGTTTTCATGCAGTACCATCAATATTTTTCAACTAACATTTTTGCGGTATTGAAGCAATATTCTTTGAACAAATCGACGTTGACCTGCAAAACCGCATGACAAAACTTGTACAAACTTGTACAAACCGCTGGTTTTTTTTGTTTGTTTTTTTTTTTTTTGAGTGGCAATCAGTGCTTTGTCCTCTTAAAAAGGAGCGTGTTTGTTTAAGAAAGCAAGTAAACAGTTTTCTTTGCGCTCCCTTATCAGAGACTCTTAAAGATTGAAAGACAATTTACTGCTTCACATTTTACACAAATTCCATCCCATTGCTTTCTAAAAATCATTAAACTTTCAACACTTACACGAATGTAATTTAGAATGAAGAAAAATATAATAAAAATTGAGTATCTATTATGAGAATCAGATGTATCATTAAAATTTTCATTGGTTATTTTAAAGGCAGTCTACAATTTTATTTTAATCCGGGTCCAGAAAAAGCACTCAGCGTCCCTACTTATTCAACACCCAATATATTATAGTCATTTAATAGACTATGCAAAGTCATTTTCTTTAGAAACTTCCAAGGTACGAGTATTTGCTTGAAAGTCCTCAAAAGGCCGAAAATTCGATTTGACTGCAGCTTGCTCTCAGCACGCCCTGTAGGGTCTACAACGCAACGACGAAAAAACGGATATTAAAAATGAAGTGGTGCCTCGTGGCACGAGATTTTGCGAAATATCATTAAATGATACTGCAGCGGACACGAAAATCATTGTTTAACCACTCATCTTCATTAATGTACCAACGAAAAAATTCGGTTCTTGTTTGATTCAAAGCAAATGATTCACATAATATCCCAGTGGGATAATGGTTCACCGCTTACTTTTTTCTTTGAAGAATGCTCCGAAGAAAATTCTTTGTAGAATTCTTCGATATTAGGTAATGCATAAAAGTACGCTATGCGGCTAAATTCTACTGCGTTACAATCAAGTAAATACATGAAAAACGTTACATTACAATATGTAAACCACAAATACAACAAAAAGAAACTCAGCCACAAAATTAAAAGAAAACCATCACTTTTTATACATAAATAGTTATTTTTAAAACGAATTTCATACGTGTATTTTCATAAGTAAAGAAAAATTAATATGCAATTTTTTTTTACTATTTTTTCTACTATTGACCTTGGCAGAGAAGAATTCGTCGTTAAATTTGGCATCGAAGAATTCTTCGTCCCTATGGTAAGCGAAAGGGATGATCTGTTACTTTTCGTAGGACATCGCCGTGTTAATTATCATCGGTCGGAGTAAGCGATACAATCATGTTACATCGTTTACCTTGCTCACTTACCAATGTCTGCCATATCCCGCTGGGATGTTATAAATAAATTCAGCCCAATGGAGGGTTTAGATATACCGTAATTAACTCATAGACGCTTGACCGGCATAACTCCGTGACGCGACTATTCGAGCGACCCTAACCCGGAAAATACACATGAAAACTCATTCAGCTTTCTTAACAATACACAGCAGTGTCCCCTAGCAGATTTTTTAAGCTTCAACTTGATAATTTAAATAAAAATTCGGGTTTTGGCCAGATTTTCAGGAAAATCGTCCACAGTGCGATGTCCTAATTTATTATATTTGTCGCACATATTAGTTTTACTTTACAACGATTTCTAATAATTTTTCGCAAACACAACACAATATAGATATCACGTGCATTTAAAACGAAAAAAAAACAAAACCAAAAATTATGTTTAATGTTAAATTAAGTTCGTTTGCAAATTTTACCGATATTTGAAAAAAAAAACATTCGTTTAAATCACTTTAAAAGTACCTTCTGGATTAACTCAGATCTTTTTTAGTTTCTTATAACTATGTGTGAAAATGTCGCCAAAATCAAATATCGGCAAAGAGTGTGACAAATTTAATTGTTCTTCAGAAACATATATACATATACCATTCATAAGGTCTGAGTTTCCTTTTTTAAACCATTGCAAAATTTTTTAAAAATTTTGTTTTTATAAAAAGGTGAATAACTCAGTCAGTTTTCAGCGATTTCGTTAAACTCGGGTATTTTATTTATTTATTTTTATGAAATATAATTATAAATAAATACATTACATTTAGCAAGGCAACTAGTTACTAAGACTATCGGCCTGACTTATTTCTAAAATATTTTATATTTTATTATAAAATACTCTAGAATAAGATAATATTAAAAAATAAGTATCGAAGTAAATAAATGATTACACAAGGTGCAAAAAGTTACTTTGGTAAATTAAGTTAAAGATTTTTTTTATGTTTTCAATATCTAAGGTCTTTAGCATATCTGTGGGCAATTCATTTCCAAATATATTGACTCGCGCATTTCTATATTTTATACACTCATCGAGGATATGTTTTATGGACAGTGAGCAGTTGCACGCTGCACAATAAGGAGACGGTTCCCCTTTTAACAAATATTCGTGCGTTAACTTTGTGTGACCCAGTCGTAATCTGGTGATAAATCGAAGTTGATCTGCCGTCGCTGAAACCGGGAGTATTGGCTTGATGCAATTTTGATCGTAAACTTTGTATCCATGTTGATACGTTTGCCAGTTAGTCGCAGTTAGTTTCCTAACCTGGTTCGAAGTATATACAGGGTGTCTGGTAAACTTCTTTAGCTGCGATGTCTGCATATTCGTTTCCGATGATGTGCGGGATGCTGTGCGGGAAAAGCAGTCCCGTCTTGATAACGTTCCCTTTCTCAGATACTACTGCAAGAGACGTCGATTGGGTTGTTTTGGAGCCATCCGTAAATAAGAACTTCCAGCCTTTTCTCTCTGAGTTGCTTTTCAATTCCAAAAAAGTTTTTCGATATATTGTGGGGCTCGTTGGTTGTTTAGATTAGTCTAAAAGTTTCGAGATAAAAACGGATGGAGGGGGCATCCACTGAGGAAATTTTGTTGATTTAGTAAGCGTAGGATTGTTAAGGATGCTTCCACAAGATGAAGGTGTCTTCATCCGACGTCTTCTTTTGGCTACATTTGTTACGTCTTTGTGCAGAATCGCGTTGTTTGTGAAGTATAGTTTACTTATTAGGCTGAGAAGGCTTTGCTTATAACGTTCGCCAATGAAAGGGAGAAAAGACTCTGCCAGCAGGTTTTTATTGGTGTTGTAGGAAAGGCACGAAGACTGCTACGAATCGCGTTGGGATAGGGTGCAGATACAATCGATATTGTACTTTTAGCACACTGTCCATAAATAGGTAGACCGTAGTCAATCACTGACAATAGCAAAGATTTTGTTATATTTATAAGAGTATCCGGGTGTATTTTACTGTGCTTAGAGGTTGAGTACTTTATGATGTTTAATCTAGCGTGAAGCTTTTTTCTTATATATTTACAATGCTCCTTAAAGTTAAGAGACTTATCAAAAATACATTTTCAGGTATTTAATGTTAGTAATATTATAATTTCTGTATACAAAAATAAAGTTTTGACAATTTTTCTTTCTACATATGTGTAGAAAATTTGATTTTTCGTTAAATAGACTAGCTCCTGACCTTTTTGACCAGATATAGATTTCATCCATCACATTTGATAGCTTATTCAGAGTTTAGGATACGCAGTGGGTTTTTGAAAAAATCAAGACATCATCTGCGTAAAGAGAAGGTTCTAGTCCCTGTTTGATTATTATTTTGCTGATTTCATTGAAGGCAATGATAAAAAGAATTACGGAGAGAGGCGAACAATGAGGTATGTACTCTATCAGAGTACTTGTTGTTTATTTTGGCCCTAAACGTGCGATGATTTAACAGACTTTTCACTATGTTGTAGATTTTTCTGCCCGTTTGCCAACTTTTGAGTTGCCTAAGAACTACGTGAGCACCGAT
>NW_017534938.1:21389-24098 GCF_001853355.1 Bactrocera latifrons
TTCCGAGGCAAGCAAAGCAAACCTGTTATTCCCGAGGTTGGGTGGCCCGGGGGCCATGATTATTATTTCTACACACTCGATTCACTTGTTTAGAAAACACWTGTWGGAAAAACGATATGCGGTATAATTATAAAACAGAGATTTACTAAGCAAACACGTGTACGTAAGACGGATGTGTACTGAGCGAAATACGCAAAAGATAAGCCGAAACACGTCTACACAGAGCGAGCTTTAGTCGATGACTTGAAAAGGTTAAGTACCCTATTTTTTGTGCTGATTGGCAGATTTTTAAACATAGGGTACGATACTCTGTCGTAACCGGGGGTTTTCCCCTTAGCCGATTGAACAACTTCATCGAACTCTGTCGTTGTGATATCCTTTTCAATCATTTTAGCGCAAGCTGAGATTTTAGATGGGTTATATTCCGATACAAAATCTAATTTCTCTGCAATTAAATCTTCTGCAAAGTTCTGGTCTTTGGAATATCCAGACCAAGTAGAAGAAAAATACTTCGCTATCTCTTCCGTAGAGGAGGTAATGCCGTTTTCTGTGTACATCACGGAGATTTTGCTTTGTCGTAAATCGCCTGTCAGCGTCCTAACGTTACGCCAAATTTGCTTAGGGTAAGAATTGGCGTTGATTGCAGATGTAAATTCTTCTAACCTAGTTCTTTTGTTTGCCTTTACTTGGTATATGAAAGCCGCGTTTTCTTTCTTGTAATTAACCCTTTCGCGGACACGTCGGCATAATCCGACACAACGAATGGCTTAAATTGGACACGCCGGTATATGCCGACATAAAAAAAAAATCGTATATAAACACGTCGGACATAGGCGACGCATACTGCATTGGTTTTATATGTAGTAGCTTATTGTGTGCCACTGCAGAAGCAATCAGATTTGAGTTACAGTCCCAATTCGATTTGTTTTTTGTTTTTTTTTTGTTAACTATAACGGAAATTTTCGCGAGTGGGACAAAAACATCACGTCGGTTATAGCCGCATGTGTCATTCTGATAACATTTACTAAATTTCGTGTGTCCGCGAAAGGGTTAATAAAGTTGGCTTCAGTTCTTTTCTTCTTATATATTGCCCACAATTCTTGTTACTTGGCTCTAAGTATAGCTAGATTTCGGTCCCACCACGGAACGGCGGGTCTGTGAAACGTTGTCTTCGTTTGTGGTATGCACAGATGAGCGGAAGATCTAATAATAGTTTTTATATTTGCTGCTTCTTTATTTACGTTATTTGATACTGGTATTTTGGATGACTCTGAAACGCAGCTTTCTTGGAGCATCGACCAGTCGGCTAGTTCGGTGATAAATCTTGGTCTTTTAGATGTTTTCTTCACATATATGCTACAATTTACTGTAAAAATTGGAAAGTGATCGATTCCATGTAAATTATTTAAAATTGTCCATTTGCATTTAGGTACAAGACTCGCTGAACAAAGTGTGATATCTATGTTTGAAAAGCTTTGGTGGGTTGAAAAATGTGCAGGCGAGTCGTCGTTAAGAACAGTCAGGTTTGAGGCTGGTATAACATCTTCAAATGCTTTACCTCTGACGTTTGCCACAGATGAACCCAAGAGTGGACTCCAGGAATTTAGATCTCCTAATATTAACATAGGGCTTGGAATATTATCAATTATTGAGAACAGATCTTTCGCATTAAAGTTCTGGTCTGGAGGAATGTACATTGGTATCAGTGAAAATTTAAACCCTATGTTTATTTGCAGAACAATTGAGAGATATTTGACACTATGGTGATTTGTTTGTGGGGTATGTCTTTTTTAATGAGCACGAAAATTCCTTCCATGCCTGTCGTGTTTTTGCGCTAAGATGTGGAAATAGCCTGTATATGCTTTAGGTGGGTGAGGTGCTACATTAGAAGGTATGTGGGTCTTCTGTAAGCATATAATAGACGGATTGTATTGCTTCAGTATAAGCTGAAGTTCTTCATAATTATTAGAGTATCCTTTTATATTCCATTGCATTATGGAAGTCATTATGAACGAAAAAGTAAGAGTTTTGTTGTAAAGTTATATAAAGGTATATAAGAGTTAGTATAAAGGTTGTTTTTTTTTTTTGTTTTTGTTTTTTGTTGAGATAAATTTAAGAGTCTTCGTCATATGCCATTGCGGCGTCTGAAGAGTTACGGAAATTCATTTTGTAATTGTCGAAGTTAATATGGAAATTGTCATCAATGTTTGTTATGTCAAGAGAAGAGTTAGCGAGGGAACTGTATACCGAAATAAGAGACGATATATCGAGTTCTTATGGGAGAATATTTTGTGGATGATCGTTGGACTGTGGTGAATATTGGTTTCGCAAGTAGCTATTGAGTGATTCTTTGTTTTGAGTTATAATGCGTGGTGGGTCATTGTTAGTCGTGCTATTGATGGTGTGTGGGTGAGAGTGTGAAGCAATGATGTTATTGTTGGGTGCAATTGTGTTAGACTGAGGTGATTGCGAAGAGTTGAGAGAGAATGAAGGTTGTGTGTTTTGTTGCTTGGGGTTATTATTGGGATTATGTTGGAGGCTGGATGGGTTATTTTTATTTATTTTATTTACACAAAAAAAAAGGAGCACTGGCTGCCAGGACCTTCGSCTCGCTGGTGAATCTAAGGCTAGGTGACTAAAATTAAGTTCTATTGTCCACGCTTTATATATTTAAAATCTTCATAAAATCTATATACATGCTTAAGTAAA